>NC_069783.1:148056755-148356755 GCF_027406575.1 Nycticebus coucang | reverse complement strand
TAAGATCCTTGGTCACAAAGAAAGGAGTCTTTGTGGGGTTAGGGGGAGAAAAGCCAAGAGACTATTGAGGGAGTACAGGGCAAAATAATTGTCTCACGTTGTGAATCAGAATTGCCATCTTCCTAAAGAGTTCTTATGGAAACGGATGGTAAGATTAATTTAGGGCCAGTCGCTCTGGGCTTGAATGTCTTTTTTTTTTTTTTATTGAATCATAGCTGTATACATTAATGCTATTATGGGGTACAACATGCTGGTTTTATATACTATTTGAAATATTTTCATCAAACTGATTAACATAGCCTTCACCACATTTTCTTACTTATTGTGTTAAGATATTTATACTCTACACTTAGTAAATTTAACATGTACCCTTGTGAAATGCACCGTAGTTGTGTTCCCACTGATTCCCCTCCCTCCACCCATCCTTCCCCCGCACAGTATCTCAAGAATGGAAGAAAAAGTATCCAATGTACACAGCCCTACTATGAAACCAATTTATAGCTTTCATATGAAAGCTATAATCCAACTATAGTCCAAGAAGAAGGGGAAAGAGGAGAGGGTAGGCTTGAATGTCTTAAAGTAGAAAAATGTTTGGTCTTATTCAAGACCCACATCTCACTGTGGAACAATCCCAGTGATAATGCAAATACAAAGCAGGCTATTCCCGGGGGGACAGAATGCCTGAGCCCACAAGATATAGAATAGAAGCTTGAATGCTGTTGGTATAAGCAAATTCTCTGCATTACAGCCCTACATGGAATGTAGCCTGGAACACAGGCACAGATCCTATGGGCCCCTTCCAGTGACAATTTCTGGGACCACGGAGTAGAAAATGTCCTTTGGAAGGGCAATTACTAACTTTCTATCGACATCAATTGAAACTGTCCCTATGACTAAAGGACATAATCTTGAAGCCTGAAGTAGGTTCCCATGACATCTTAGACAATGTCAGATAAACTCTTTAATATGGAGAGCAAGGCTCACAATTTTATTGAGTTTCACAATAAAATGGGAACAGGAACACACTAAAGGAGAAAAGAGTTTCTCAGCAAGTTCATAAGCAGCAAGATTCTTCTCCCTGGAGCTGACTGAACCCACCTTAGAAGCTGCTTGATTTTATTACCACTTGGACAGGGCCTTATAAACAAAAAAGAGCTGCTTGGCTTTTGCACATCAGTTCCAAGGTGAATGTGAAGTTTCCTGTTTGGAAGACTGCCACTCTCTGACCAAAGAAAGCAGAAGTAACCCATTCGGTGGGCTCAATTCATGACGTTTGCCCCTATGGTTGAGTTTTTACTGAGTCATGAGTTGTGGCCAATGTTCCAGCTGTGTGGTCAGGCAAAAGGGCACCGGAAATTTGGCTTATTAGCAGGTTGCCCAAGTAGGACATGGCCCTGGGGAATTCACTAATGTAAGGATTGCATTAAAGTGGGGGACGTGCCAATGGCCATTAGAAAGTTCATAAGGTGACTGGAATCAATGAGTGGCGATTCAGGCATGCTTGCTTGAGGTGGCCACCACGGTCTGTGAAATGGACAGGCATTGGGGGACTTCAGTAAGGCAGAATTCAGCAAAGCTAAATCTGGACATACCCCTCTTGCACTCTCTGAGGTATAAAATGCCATTCATAATCACTGTGCATAGCAATGTGCCCCATTTCTTCCACCCCAACCCTAAGGCCTCCCTCAGAATTAGGCACACAGTAGGGGTAACGATTGCTGAAAGAGCTGTCTCCCTTCCTGTGGCTGTCGGCCACAGGCCTGGAGAGCCAGCACAGGCTCCTGGAATGCCCTGCCCACGCAGACTGACTCCTCCCCTGTGCTTGTCCATCTCACCTGATGAGGTGCAGGCAGAGAAGCAACCCTTTCATGGCCTTCTGCACCGAGCCTGGTGGGGGCCAGCAGCAACTGTTCCTCCAGGGGAGCCCCCCATGGATGGTGGAAAGGCGGAGGAAGGCTGGGAGAATGGAAGCCCCTCCAAAGTTAGCCCAGTGCCACGAGGGAACCAAGCTGCTCAGACAGGACAGCCTTACAACACTGCTTTTAGCTGTGTGACTGTGGACATGGCTCCCCCTCTCTGAGCCTTACTCCCCATACGATGGGGCTGTTGATAACGCTGGTGGCCCCATGGGGTGGTTGGGAAGTAGGCAAAGCACAGAGCACACAGCAAGTGCTCCATAAATGTACTGGTCATTGCTGCCCCTTGGAGCTGTTGCAGAATGGCACCCGTCTTCCCCAGATGGAGAAACTGAGGCCCAGAAAGGGACAGTGACTTATCCAAGATAGCAGCGCTTGTATCTTGCTGGTTTTAGCTGTGGCCTTAGCCATTCTGTCGGCTAAGCCCCCGAACAGCTGGCAGGGCTGGGCTTCTGCGTAAACCAGGCAGGGGTCTCACCTGGGCTGACAGGGTGGGATGGGCAGAGTTAGATGCACTTTAAAAGAATACCCCCCATTGCTGAGGGCCTCCTGGGTGCTGAGCACTTGTTTTTTCAGTAAGTTCTGAAAACACTGTGGAAGTACCATTGTCACTTCCATTTTACACACCAGGAGACTGAAGCTCAGAGGGGTGAAGCCGCTTGCTCAGAGCATAACATGATGGGAGGGAGGGGCTCCACCCAGCCTCGGGTCTGTCTGCCAAATGAAGGAAAAGGCAGTGGGCTGTTCAGAGGGCTCAGTGGGTTCTCCTCATCACTTGGAGATCAAACAAATTCACATGGTCAGCTGGTGCCCTATTTGAGGAGTGGGTATGGGGTATCAACCTAGAAACGAAGAAGAAATGGTCTATTCTACTGACAGTGACAACTGTCCTGGCCACTCACAGTGAATCATCTCAGAAACGTGACACTGAAATTTCTGCCTCACAAATCCAACCTCTTGACCGAGCCATCATCAGAACATTTAAAATGCACTACTGAGCCCAGCTTCTGCAGTGGGTCATTACTAAAACAAAAACCTGTGGTCTGCCTGTGAAAGTAACTTCACTTTCTGCTATCAGTTAATGCTCTAAATGCTGTCCTTTGCTTGGAATAAAGTTCAGCCAGATATAATAGAGAAGTCTTTCAAGAAAGTTGGATTTGTCACAACCCAAGAGCGCCATGTTTTGGCCAAATGAGTGAGTCCATCTGCTCTGGCAGAGTCTAAAGGAGGAGGTTCTGAAGATTTTGTTGCAATGGATGAAGAGGTGGCAACCTGTAATGATCCTGACCCAGAAGCAATTTTCCAAGCAATACTGACAAAAGTACAGACCAGCATAAGAGCGTATGAAGCAGCTTTTGAAGTGGAAGAAGCAAGTGAGGATGACACAGAAATTGCAGAGACTCCAATGCAATTGAAGCCATTTGCGGTGGAAAAATGCCCAGGTATGCTGAGTGGGATAGCCAGCACTGAGAGTGGTTTCTCCACTTATGTTTGTAATATGAAGAAGAAAAAGACTAAGACTGACTATTTTTTCAGAAGGAATGATTAAACCATAAGAAAACAGTAAATGCATTGATTTCACATGATACCATATTGATTATGTATCATTTCATATGATATTCTCTAATAAAAGTTGTATAAGAAAGTACAGTGTGTATGTATCAGTACAATAGGCCTAACTCCTTATGTTGACCACCTCTGTATGTTGAATAGCTTGTTACAGTCCCTTGGGTGGTCAACTTACAGAGGTTCTACAGGATTTATAATCCATGTAATCTAAAACCTTCGTACCCCTGTAATATACATATATAGTTTTTTGAGACAGAGTCTCACTCTGGTGCTCTAGCTAGAGTGCCATGACCTTAGCCTAGCTCACAGCAACCTCAAACTCCTGGGTTTAGGCCCTCCGCCTGCCTCAGACTCCAGAGAAGCTGTGACAACCACACACAGGTAACTTTTTTAATTTTAGTAGAGACAGGGTCTCACTTTTACTCAGGCTAGTCTCAAACTCCTGAGCTAAAGAATCCTCCTACATTGGCCTCCCAGAATGCTAGGATCATAGGTGTGAGCCACCATGCCTGCCCCCCTTAATATTTTAACGTAAAACGAAATATTTGCTGTATATGAGTCTGATGTCTCTGTTCTGTTCCACTGGTTGTTACGTGTATTTTTATGTCAGCACATACAAATTTTATTACTGTAGCTGTGTAATGTATTTTGAAATCAGGAAATGTGATGCCCACAGTATTGTTCTTTCTCAGAATTGTTTTGGTTATGTGAGTTCTTTTGTGGTTCTAGCACTGTTAAGGTTATTTTCTATAGTTTTTGTAAAAAAAAAAAAGTTATTGAGCTAGCATGGAATTTATAGACTGCCTTGCATAGTATGTTTCCACAGTATTTTACAATATTACATCTTCCGACCCACAAACAAGTTTTTCCATCTATCTGTGTCTTCCTTAATTTCTTTTAGTAATATTTTAAACTTTTTGTACAGTCTTTGACTTCATTAGCTGAATTTCATCAGGACTCCTACTATTTAATCATTTTTATGTTATTGTAAATGAGATTTTTAAAATTTTTGTTTCACATAGTTCATTGTTAGTGTACAAAAAATGAAACTGATCTTTGCATGTTGATTTTGTATTCTGTAACTTCATTCAGTTTATCAGTTTTAATAGTTTTTCCCCGTCAAATCTCTAGAGTTGTCTATATATGCAAACAGAAGTTATATCCAGGACTTTGAGTACCATGTTGAATAGGAGAAAAGGAAGTGGGCATTTTTGTCTTGTTCCTTATCTTAGAGGAAAAATTTTCAGTTTTTTACCATGAAGTCTGATGTTAACTGAGGGCATGTTATATAAATCCTTTGTTGTTTTGAGATGCATACTTTTCTATATCTAGTCTGTTGAAAGTTTATATCATGAAAGTATGTTGAATTTTATCAAATGATTTTTCTGCATTTACTAAGATGATTATATTAATTTGTCCTTCATTCTGTTAATGCGGTATATCAGAATTACCGATTTGCCTGTGTTGAACCATCCTTGCATCCCAGAGATAAATTCCATTTGATCATGGTGTATGATCCTTTGGATGTGCTATAAATACAGTTTGCTCACATTTTGTAGAGTATTTTTGCATCTACGTTATTCAGTGATGTTGGTCTGTAGTTTTCTTCTCTTATTGTACCTTTGGGTTTGCAATCAAGGTCATGGCACCCCCATAAAATTCATTTGGACGTGTTCTCTCCTTCTTTCCTCTTTGATGTTCTTTTTTTTTGAAAGAGTCTGTGAAAAACTGGCATTAACTATTTTTTTTAATGTTAGGCTGAATTCACAAGTAAGGCCCTCTGGTCCCAGGCTTTTATCATTTGGTAGACTTTTATTAGTGATTACATCTTCTTATTCATACTGGTCTATTCAGGGTTTGTGTTTCTTCTTGATTCAATTGTAGTAACTTGTATGATCACAGGAATTTAGCCATGTTCTCTAGGTTATTGCTTTGGGAATAATGAAGAAAAAAATAGTTGATTGCTGCCTAGGCCTGGCCCGGGCTAATCAAGATAGATAAGAAGTCTCTTCCTGAAGCCCAGAATCTACACCAGCTTTGCAGCCAACTACTCAACCACCCCTTGATGCCCCATAGAAAGTAATTCCTTATAATTAGGACACTCCATCCCAGTGACCCTTAGATATGAGAAGTCATCTCCTGGATATGCATGGTTAGTTACTGCTGCTATATAAGATCTGGGACAGAGGACTGCTGCCTTTCTCTCTCTGGCTGCCCTGCCTAGCTTGGGATCCTGTAAGTAGTAAAAAGTCTCAGTTTCACATTATGGTTGTGTCACTGAAGCTGTGCCCACAATCTGATGGTGAGGCTGCCTTACAGGGACCCATGCAGATAGGTCCCCTGCTGCTGCTGGTGACAGTAGCTACCACTTAATAAATAAATTAAAAGAGATTTGTCCAAAGTAATCAATGTAGTTGGCAGAATCATAGCCTCAGCTTGGACATGACTCCAATGTCTGCTCATGGGGGCTGGGGGGTGGGGGGTGGGGGCGACACACTTCCTGGCCTTTCTGTATCAGATGCCCCATGTGGTCTGGAAGGACTGCCTGCCAGCATTTGATAATACTGATTTGTGTCAGTGTGCACTGCTCTTGTTGGGTGTCGCCTTGGGAATGCTCCTGAAAATGTGGTGGCTATAGATAGTGAGTGCTCAAAGCCTTAGAAGTTCACTACAGCTGCAGGGAGCAGGTCCCAGTATAAGGAGGGGGTGATTCCCAGTACAACAGCAGATGCTTTTCCTGGAATCGGTCCTTAAGCAGCAGTCCACTACTTGAGGGTGTAATGCTCCTTGATCCAGGGGTACCGTTCTAGAGACATGTGGTCTCAGTAGTACACAGCCCTTCTCTTTCCCTTTGTTGGATATACATTGCAAAGTCCTCATGTCCAGCCAGTCAGCAGGGCAGGACGGTGGATCTCTACCTGCATTTTATCAGTGATAGAGACTCAGGCCAGCAGGCTCCACAAGAGCAGTGATTCCTCCCAGCGATACTCAAAGAAAGCAGTGTGACACTGGGCTCAGTAAGTAGAGCCAGGGTCAAATTGCCCACTCTAACCCAGGATGTAGGTAACTTTACCTTATTACCAGCCACTGCTAACCTGAACATCCACTTCACAGAGCCTTGTTAGGGCTGCTGCTCAGGCCCTAACAAGGCTGGGTGAGTATATGTGCTGATATCTGGAGGTTGTTTATTCACTTCCAAGGCCTACTGTCATAGATAAGTTGGGAAACTGGAATCCATGGTCCTGGTCAAGAACCCAGGGTACTCTGTGAACCCAGTGAAGTGTTGACTAACTATAAATTTAGAGTAAAAATGCTTTGAAGATCACTTTAAGATAAGAAGATATTGTGTTGCTTCGTAACCTATGAAGAGGAATCTGTTTAACTGATACTATAATGAGTAAGTAAACATTGCTGATGTTTACTTGCACTGAGAGAAAAAGTAACAAAGGGAAAGAGGAGGGCTGAATGGTTCTTTGAGGAAATATCCCTGCTGTTCTCCAGAATTGCTGGCTTTTCTGTAAATAAAAGTGAAACTGTTGATCCCCCATCTGCTTCTCCATGGATTGGCTTGAGTGATAGGCAGACAGACTCTTTGGTCAGGCAATAACCTGATCATGGTGCCTCACTAGAGTATCTCACAGGCAGATGCCTTCTCTGTTGACCCCTCCTTTGCTGCTGCTTTTCATCCCATGACCCTCAGAGATACCAAGGGTCTCACCCATGGGGAAGGGTTGCAAAAGACTGTTGAGAAAGTGTCATAATCCCAGCCATGTCATGCCAGTTCCATCCAAGTGTCCGGGGGTGGTGGGGGAGGTGGACATTTTTGGTGCTTGTAAGACACCTGGGCCCTCCCTCCTAAACACTGCGGCCTACCGGCACACCAAGGCTCTTATTTTGCAATCTCCCCCTGGTCTGAGCACCACCCCAAAGCACCTCCTTGCTTTGGTGGACATTGACCCAGACCTCTCAAAGGTTGTCTGGGACAGCCTCGAGCAGAGAGTGGTGACTTATGAGATGAGATAAGGTTCAGAGGCATCTTCCTTCTTCCCAATTATTCCAGTCAACACCAGACATGCCAAAATTTATCCAGCACAAATGTGAGATAGAGACACATAACTATACCAGGGCAGAAATGCAACATTTCCAGAAAACTTTGTGCAGAGAGAGGGAGAAAGGGGGGGGTGGTGCAGATTTGTTATTAAAGATTTTGATAAGGGATTCGAGCTGCCGTTCACAGCAACAACCAACTAAAAACCCTAAAATACATGATTTCCTAACAAACCCTAAGGTACTTAGGACAAGGTTTGTCCATGAACCACAGAAGAGCTCTCCCTGCTATACCTGAAGCCAGTGGAATAGAGAAACGCCTGCACACTGAGTCCAAATTAAGCAGGGGTCCTCTATTGGCCAGCGATCAAGAGTGAGCTCACCCTCAAAGTCTTTCAACCGCCAGAAGCAGGGGCACAAACGCTTTATCAGATGCTTACGGTAGGGGCGGGGGAGTCCTTAACGCAAGCCAAGTTTCATAAAAGCCAACACCTGCAAGGTTAGATCTATAGGGTAAGGGGAGTGCTTACAAGGGACAGCTGTGCTTTCATAGGATTTTGCAGTTTTTGCTAAACTCTGCAACTTTCAGCTGAGCTTAAAGGGGGGACTGTTAAAAGCCCTTACCAAAAGCAAAATGGAGTTAGGACATTACAGTCCCCACTGGTCTTATGTCCGAGTCAAACCCAGCATAAGGAGGATTAGAGAGCTGGCCAAACTAGTTATCAAAGTTGTTAGCCAGGGGTTCCAATCAAATAAACATGAGAAACTAAGAATGTCGAAGTATATGAAGGGAAAAGGAAAGAAGGGGGAAAACGATGTTTCACAATTATTATCCAGGCTAAGAGAAACAAAATTACTTGATCATAAATTCAAGATAATCTGGTTTTCTTTATGAGTTCCCATTTTATTAATGAAAGGAAGGTAACACCTTATTGTACCCGGGTGAATTAAAATGCCTATTTGAAGAAGCAATCCTCCATAGGGGTCTTTAATAGAATCTGTGAATGGCTCTAGAGCCAGATAATTTAGCTGTAAAAAGGCACTATTGATATTAACCTCTCCATGTGCACAGACCTACCTTGAGGGGCACAGGGACAGGAAAATGTTAACAGAATGAACCAGGCACATCATTTCTTTTTTACAAAGTCTGCACTATTTCAGGGGCAAAAAATGAATAAACCTCTTTTACAAAATCGCTTGTTACCCTTTTACGCCTCTTGCTCCTAACAACACTGATCAGCAATTCAGCACTTTCGGGGCTGCTCATGTTATTCTCTAACTTCATATTCTGGAGATATGACTTGCAAGAAGTCTAATAACAAAGCATTTAATAGAAATAAACGGAATAAAAAATAAACTTCCAAATGCAGAACAGTCCCAAGAGGAGCCATGACAACACAGTTCCAAATTAGATGCAGGTGCTCAGTAGGGCCCCCAGAGAATATGACTTAATAAAGGGGGTGAAAAAAAAAAGACAATTTTAGGGAAGAGGCGATGTACTTTAATTGAACAACTGGTCAGTTGGTGGGAAACATAGATATAGATATAACAAATGGCTCTTCTCTTTGCTCCAGACTTGCAGTTTACTTTTTATAAAAATGTCAACACATTTCACTCTCTCCCTTTATAGCTCTCATCACCAATCCCATCTCTACCTCATCACCGTCTTCCGGATTACTGCAAACCTCCTCACTCCCTGCCTCCAAGCCCTTTCAATGCATCCTGTGGAGCCCAGCTGGATTTCTCTGCCTGTCATCCCACTTTATCTGTGTCACTCCCCTACTCCAACACCTGCACCTGCTCACCAGTACATCCTAAACTCCTACTTGGACTTCCCGTCAGCTGCCACATATGATCTTTCAAGATAAGGACTCAACCAGATGTCTAACCCATTAATCTCCCCACATGGATTCCTCTCATGTGTATGACTTGCTATTCCCCAAATGTCCCCATGCTGTTCCTACTCCACCAGTTACATTTTGTTAACCTCTAGATTATCTTCTTTATCCTTATCTCCATATATTAATATTAAAATTCTGTTAGTTCTTCAAACCCTAATTCGAATGCCACTGCTTCCATGATAGTCTCCCTCAATTATTCCACAAAAAAGTAGGCTCTCTAAACTCCTATAATTTTAATACTTACCAAATTTCACCTGTATTGTGTAGTATGACAATTATTTGTAAATGTACCTATCTCTCCCCTGGCCCTAGTAAGACTAATTCTTAAAAGAAGCAGGATAGCTTTGTAGGAAAAGCATAGGCTTTTCAGCTCAATAAAGAAAAGTGTGATACTGAGATGTTTTACCAAGTGACTATACAAACTTAAACAAGTAATCGGCTTTCATAAATTGTTTATGCAATTATAAAATGGATGACAATAATGCCTGCCTTAATTCAAGCTATAAGGATGAATAACACTATATATGAAGTCTTCACACCTTGCCAGACATGTCCTGAGTACTCAATAAATGGTAACTAATATTACTATTCAAAGTAAATACTACTTATTATTAATCTTTGTGTCTGACAAAGAAAATAACTATTATCATGCTTTTTAGGTAGGTATTGAACAAATGTGTGCTAGATGAAAGAATGCACGGTACGTCAATGACCCAAAGATTATTTCTGATCCCACTGAACACTCTGAAGTGTTGGTAGATGGTTAGAAGCCTGACTAAAAGATAATACGTGGGCACCACAATCCTTTCATTTGAAAAAACACCATTAGCACTACCATTTTTAATTCTAGAGAACTAGAAGAGAAAAGAGAAACTAGAATATCCAGTCCAACAAAGTAACGCTGAGATCCAAGATAATCCAGAAGAACTCTCCGCAAACATGTAAGATTAAGTTTTCTAATGTAGCTTGGTATTTGTATTTTAGTTGGGTATGATTTATGATTTTAGAATTCACAGCCATCTAGTTAAGTCGTTACAGATGACTCCCTGTTCTCCCCAAGAGAAATATGCCTCCCTCATAAATAGAAGCAGGGCATCTACTTAATAGGAGGGTTTTTTGCTTTGGGCATTTACTTAGCTGTATATATTTTACAACTTCTCAATGTTCAGTGGCAGATAACTGTAGTAGTTTGCACTTTCCACAAATGATGACAGCCATATTTGAAATCCTACATGCCGCTTCAGAATCTTCTTACTACTGTTTCTCCTTCCCTTGAACTTGGTTAGGCTGATGATTGCTTAGGCCAATAAAGTGGGTAGAAGTGTGTTATGTGACTGCCAAGTCAAAAGGACATGACTTCTGCCCAGCTCTCTTTCCCCAGGTTATGAGGAAGCCCAGACCACAAGGAGAGGTCAGATGTTGTTTTGGTCAATAGTCCCGGGTAAGTCTCAGAATATAGTCAGTATCAGCTGCCAGGATGTAAGTGAGCAAACTTCCAATGACTCCAGTCTCCAGGTTTCTAGTCTTCCAGGAGAGGCCCCAGACACAGTGAGTCTGAGGTACGTTGTCCCACACCCTGCTGTGACTCATAGAATCAATGAGCTTAATACACAACCGTTTTCTGCCCATGAAGCTGGGGATGGTTTTTTAACGCAGCCATAGTAACTGGGACAGTAATAGGTCCCTTGTTTATGAGTTGGGGGAAATGAAAGGAAACAACAATGGAGTTGATAAGTTATTTTAAACCTTTGGTCCAATTGATAGTATATGTACATAAAAAATGTGGCAATTCCATCCTTGGATAGTCAAAACCTTAGCCGTAAAGACTGGAGAAATGAGTGAGGCTTACTGTACAAACTATTTAACAGAAAGCCATAAAGAGACGAATGAACAATAGTAACCCACTCAGTAAACTAGCAACATGCAGAATTGAGTTACTACTGATAGTAATTTAGCAAGTATCCAAAAAAGTCAATTTTGTGTCTTTCTGACAGTTTCAAACTTTTTTTTTCTAAAAACTGGAGCAACTATTAGGACTCTTCCCACTTTTTTCTTATTTCATTGCCTAACATGAAGCATCATTTTATTATACTTAGATAAAAATTTGAGAACATTAGTGCCGCACACCCAGGATGAAAACTGCACACAGCTGGAAAGAACATTTAAGGCTTTATCTTTTTCCAGTTCCTGTGGACTACTAGAAGGTCCGCACAATATCCTTCCCATTACACACAGGAGACAAGTGAAGATAGAGACATTCTTTATCTTACCAGGTCACACAGCTACTTGGAGCAGAGGACTAAAACCCAAAGACACCTTCTGCCTTTGCAAGTTCTTTCTGCAAGTGACACTACCCCTCGGTGGGAGACTGCGTGATAACTCTGTGCAAGCAAGAGTGTGAACTTTCTAATCTTTCTAATAAGAAATCAAATAAAATTGGTCAATGTGAACTTTTCCTCTCCTCCAGGTATATGGAATGTTGCTTCGCTTCCAAAAATTTGTAGCAGGAAGCCACTCCAGCTCTACAAAAAGGCTGGGAGAAGTCAACTCACCTGTCAGCTTCCAGCTCCTCCACAGCACCACTGGAGCAAGTGCCATCCCGAGATGGTTTGTGGAGCAGCATTAAAGTGAGTGGAGTATTTTTTTTTTAATATTCTTTTGTTGTATGTCATCTGTCTATCTGTGTCAATCTTGCTTGTCTGCCTTGTTACTGTGATTAATTAAACCAGAATCTTCTATTTAGGCTCTGATACGTCCAAAATTTTATCTGGTTTCTTGCATTCAAAACAAGATGAAGAGAAGAGAGAAAGGAAAGGAATGAAGTCATTTGTGCTCTCTTGTTTTCCCAGGGCTTTATGAAAGTCATTAAGCCCTTACTGACATTTTCATTTACTTTTAGACAATATTTCTCCCTGCCTGGGAAGGGGAATACTTGCTGGCTTACTCCAGGTTGAATATATACACAAAAACCTGTAAATCACAAAAGATCTAAATACTTGCTAAGCTTTTCAATGCTCTAGATTTGAATAGAAAGAAAGCCTTAATGGAAAGAAGGAAAAGAAACCACCATTTCAAGTAAATTAAAATCAACCTCCAGGCGAAAGGACTATACCTGCAAAATAACTTTCCTTCTAGTATGAAATTTAGAATAGAGCAACAGAAGGAACCCATTTCTAAAAGCAGCAGTTTCCAATCCGTTCATTTACCACTCACTAAAATTCAAAAGTCAGTTCATTGTAGAATCTAGTCATTACGTGCATAATATCAGGCTTTAACAAATTGAGATTTCTTTTATGAATTTGTTCCTCTATGCTGGATAAAAATAGCACTGGGTGAAACTTAAGAGAAGACAGAATTGCCCAGAACAGAAGCTTAGATTCTGATGATGCCAATGTATTTCAGAAAACTTCATTTTCACACAAAACCTATTTAACAATTCCTTAATAATTGAGCAATCACTGAAGCCCCAATACTCTTTGGATGTGCACCAAGTGAGTGAAAGTTGATTAAGCTGAAATGTGTTGCAGATCTCCTGGTATGACGAGAGGAGGGCCTGATGCCCTTGTTAATTAGACAACCCACTGAGGAAAGGAAGAACTTAGTGCCAAAGACGTATGCTAAGTTCACGACTTTACTGTTAACCCCCTGCATACTCCATAGGCCCAAATAATACTCAGGGAGGCAGATCTAGTGCTGTCTGTCCCTGAATTCCCCTCACCTGCTTTCCAGCCTAAAGGACCATCCAAAACTTCTTTCGGGGCAGTGGATGAGACATTGGGTGGGGGAGGAGCTAAACAGGTACCAGACAGCTGTCATCTCTGCAGAGCTTGCCCTGGCAGCAGCCTTTTGTAGATTTTCATAGGAATGTTTTCAAAATTCCCCAATGCGTGCATCAAGTTGTAAACTGAAACAGCAGGAGACATTCTTCCAGCTTCTTTAGACAAGGTCAAAACAGCCTGAAAATACTCAGATGGTGGTTTGGAAAGTGGTGTGAAAACCTTTTCTTACCAGTCCGATAACCTGTCAGCCATAATAACAACACAGGCATTGTTTGCCAGCTGATTAAGTCACTTCCTGCAAGGCATTGGCCAGATTTTCTCTTCCCCTTAACCAAAGAAATGAGTTAAGTGGTTTTAATATATTTAGCTGGCAAATATATTTAATATTTTTTTGTTAAAAAATTCCATCCCCTAGATTTAGCCATTTGGCTTATATTCTCAGAGGAATGGCTTTAGGGGAGAAAGCAGCCTCCAAGGATGTATTTTAAGAAAAAAAATGTTCTGAATGTATTTTCCCTGAAATCTTGGGCATCAAAGAATCTTCCTATGGGAGAAAGGGTCAGTGTGGAGGCACTCCCCTGCTCACAGGTTCTCGCCACGATGACAGGGAGGTGCCACAATCACAAAGCTCTCCAAGGACCTGTCTTACTGCCGAGTGGAGAGGGCAGCAGGCAGTGTGCAGCCTTCTGCTCCCCTCTGGATGAGAACACAGAGAAAACCTCTTTGGGGTGACAAGACAGTTTTATTATGAAAATATCCTTCTTCATAAAGCTATTGTAGTGAATTGGCATCAACAAACTCATTTAAAAATAACATAGAAAGTACTCAACACTGCTTGCCCTCGTGATGAGAGCAGTATTATCACTCTCAGGATAGAGATGAGGAACCAAGGCAGTACAAGGTCCTTACTGGGTAAGAGACACACAATTAAGCCGCTGGTATAGAAACCTATTATCCCTTGACTCCATCCTCTTTGGTAAATAATTTGTGATATTTTCTATTTCCCGACTTGTCTCTTTCTTTATTTTTAATGACACCTCCAGCAATCAAAAAAATGGTCCATTGTCATGTTAGCAGGTCATCATCAGTTGGTAGGAAAAAGGGCTAAAGTACAGAGGAAGGCAGGGGCTAGTGGGCTCTGTCTGAATTTATCCGTGTCCTTGATTAGCACTTACAATAGGGAATTGTATAAGGCTACTCACACCAGTTCTTCATTGATTTAATTTGACTAACAAAGGTTGGGGGTCCCAAGGGCCTTACAGACCAATAAAACAAGAAAATATCATCTTCTATATCCTTTTCCAGCTATTATTCATAAGCAATTCAGGTATTAGAAAATAAAAGCAGTAACCCCTCTCCTGAAAAATACAAATGAACATTTGCATGTGAAAACCGAGAGAAATACAAAAACAAAAAACCACGAAGATTTCTTCCCTGTTTTGAGCACGCTCCCTAAACACCACAAGCACCAGTAAACATCTGTGGTCCACGTAGGTGACAAAAGTCAAGTCGTTCAGCTTCTGCTCTATGTTCATCACCTAATAAGGGCTGCAATTCACAGGGCCCTTGTCAAATACTATCTTCTCCTTGGACTTATTCCTGACAATTCTGGTTAGAATATCTTTCCCTTGTGAGTAGGTATGGCCAATACCACATACATGACACTCACTTCACTGCATCTTATATGGTATTTATATAGGTACATGCATCTGTTTTAATCACCTAATGTGACCTAGGGTAAAAACAAAAACAAACATGGCTCTTGGAAAAAAAGCACTCCAAACCTTAGGGATGGTCTGCCTGTGCATGTCTTTAAGTAAGCTGCCTAGCCTCTCCATGTTGTGACTTCCCCACTTGAATTATGAGGGTATTTCTAATCTCTTCTAGTGTGTGCAAAGATTCAACAAGGTATAAATATATCGTGTGCTGAGCAGGGACACTGACACATAGAAGACTGTCAGGGAGTGTTGGTTTCTCTCCCCGTTTCATAACAAGATTATAAACTCCCAGACTGGGATCACATCTTACATGCCAGCACAGTCTTGAAAGAGGCATTCACTTCAAATATTTGTGGGATTCGTATTTTGAATAATAATAAGAGAAGGATAAAAAGGTAGTAGGCCAAAACAACAAGTGCAATGCAAACTAATATTTGGATATATGATAGTCTTGTATATTTCGAAAATTATGGGTCAAGGATTCCTGGCAGCTGCTGGAGAAGAGAGAAGTGAGGGTTCCACACTGGGTGGTGTCTTAGTTCACTGAGTGTTGCCATAAAGGAATACCTGAGGCTGGATAATTTATAAAGAAAAGAGACTTCTTTGGCTCAACATTCTTTAGGTTACAAGAAGCATGCTCCCAACATTTGCTTCTGGTGAGATTATCATGGTGAATAGCAAAGAGGAGCCAGCATGTGCAGAGATCACAAGGCCAGAGAAGAAGCAAGAGAGAGAACGGGGGTGGTGCCAGGCTCTCTTAATCAATCAGCTCTCTCAGGAACTGACAGAGCAAGGACTCACTCCTTACCACAACCATGGCATCAAACCCTTCATGAGGGATTAACTCTATGATCTAAACACCTCCCACTAAGACCCACCTCCAACATTGGGGATCAAATTCCACGGAGAAGTTTGGAGAAGTCAAAGCAACCAAGCTACAGCAGATGGAGATTATAGTGCAAACATTTGAAAATGAGGCAGATTGGAGTACAAGGTTGAGCGAGGGAAATGGTGGAAGAACCATGCTTGGAGAAAGAATGAGTGAGGTAGCAAGGAAAGCTAGTGCCTGAATGTGACAAAAAGTTAAAATACCCCATCTCTAGTGTGATTATTTCACAGAAGAGACTTGAATTTGTTATGAAAAATTTAAAATAGTAAGAAGTGTCTAAAAATCTGTGGAAAAAATTAGTAACTTATCACTTTCCTGACCAAACAATATCCTATAAACTAAAAACGTAAAGAGCTTCATACAACCCCAAAATTTGGCCAGGGGAGGTTTCAAGTCACTGAAAACTAAAATATATTAATCATACTACATTTTCCCCAGCAGATTAATGGTACTGGATTAAGAATTGTTTCCAGCTCAATGCACAAACAAATATAAAACTTGAAAGACACACCCTTTTATAATCCCTTTAAAATTTTGAAAAGGGAATAAGAACTGAAGAGCTTGGAAAGATGTAAGTCATAAAATATGTCACAAACCAAATGAAGATTATTACCTCAAATCTGGACCCCATATGAGTAATGCACTTTTGAAACATTTCAGTGTGTTACTGGACTCTTTACCCTCTTTACATCATATTTTGTCCCCACCACCTCCCTTTAAAAAAAAAAATTACACTGATAAACATCCATTCAACTCACTCCTAAACATCCCACATGTTAATTTCCCAACAACACAAATTTAATTCATCTCAACATTATTCTCCTGTGGTGTACCCCTCCATATAAACAAGATGGGGATCCATTGCCATGGCAACAGAGTGTGACTTTGATCAGCTCCAATGATCATTGGCAGTCATATGCCTTTGATAGATACCAAATTGTGAGTAAGGTTTGATTATCCTGATTCTACAAGAGGTACTCCTATTTACCAGATAGGGTTGAGGGGAAATAAAAGAAACAAAACAAAACAAAAAAATCCCCTGTAACGTAGATGCACATTTTGAGACATCAAAGTAATGTGCGTGATGAATGGGAAACCTTGAAGATGACTTCTGTCCACCTTCCGTATCATTCGCTGCCTGTGCCCTTCCCAGCCACCAGGAAGGAGAGGCTCTTTCCTTTTTCCTTTCACGGAAGATGTAGGTGATATTTAAGGTTGTGTGTGCAGGTGTTTTGGGGGTTGATTTGTGTGGAAAGAGGAGAGGTGGTAGCCTGTCGCTTGACAGAAGAAGAGAAAAAAAAAATTCTGAACAATGTGTTGAAAAAGACTACAGTCTGAGCCGCACAGGACCAGCTATTTTTGCTAATTAGAATAACAAAAATAGCACATGCTAAAATGTATTTTTTTTTTTTTCTCAAAAGCAGTGAATGCTCTAGGAACTATAAGGAATGAGCTTTAAAATCCATTTAAATGGAGGAACATTTTAAGAACCATATGGGGAAGGGATTGAAAGGGAGAAGGAGAGTAGGGAAATAACATTTGATTTTCAGCGGATTTTTTTTTTTTTTGAAGGATGATAAATTGGAGCTATTTTTCTTTTTTTCTTAACATTTAATAGGAAATGTTTTCATCATATCTAGATTTCACAATTGTACAGGGAAGCAGGATGTGAGTACCATGCCCACCCCAATCCCAGGCAGGGCCGGCTCTGAGGGGGCTACATATGTTCTATCATACATATTGCATGTCTCATCCCCTTTGTCACATTTTCTCTGAAGCAGGAAAGAGTAATTCAGAAACTTTGAATAGAGGAATAACATTTGTGACAATGACAACATTCTGGACATCTGTACTGTTAGAGTACTTATAATAAAGTCACATGGCCATGGGGAAATTTCACAGAATTACAATCACAGTAATTTGCCAAGGTGTATAACTAGTTGGCTTTCAGCTGTTCTTCTCATGAATAATTATCAATCAGGAATATCCTAAAGCTAGCACAAGCTGTCACTTAACCAAAATATTCAATATTTAACATCGGATTTAGAATTTCATAAATGAAAATAATTACAGTAAAAGCAAAATAATATACAGTGTGTATATTTGCATGCCCAAATGCACACGGCTACATGTGAAAATTCAGATTCCAAAGCACCCTTATCAAAGGAAAGCATGTCTTGAAAGTTAAGGAGGAATAGAAGAGATCTAAGCACAAGTAAATCTCAGCCATTTTCAAGTGCAGCTTGGTCTTCAGTACTTTGAAGAACTGCCTCTCCATGCAAAGTGGAAAATGAAAACCAGCCTCTGCATATTGATTGTAGCTGATTACAATTGTGTTAGGATCTTTATTAAAGTTTGTTAAATGTTTGGAAACAAATAGTATATAATGGTTACCCAGTTATATTTTTAAATTAATACAAGTACATCGCTAAACATTTTAGCATTCATTTTTGAAGTGAATAGCTCAGTTCACTCTTAAGTATTTTCTAAAAAAATCTCTACTGCTGGTACTGAGAATTGCTAGGAAAATCTGTATGGCTAAAGAATGTCATCTCTTATAATGCACACCACCAAGCTATTAAGCCTGGGGTGGTGGTGGTGGTGGTGCAGTGTGTGTGTGTGTGTGTGTGTGTGTGTGTGTATGTTTAAATTTCCAGTACCTCTCCAAAAATTATTTGACTAGAGCAAATAATATTTCCCCCAGTTTTAAAAACCTCTGAATTTGTCTTGAATTTATAAGATGTGTACTTTAAGTTTTTGGAGTAATTCTAGTGTGTATTAGATTTTTGCTTGTTTGTTTTACCGGCGCCTGTGGTTCAGTTGGTGGGGCGCCGGCCCCATATACCGAGGGTGGCGGGTTCAAACCCGGCCCTGGCTGAACTGCAACCAAAAAAAAAATAGCTGGGCGTTGTGGCGGGCGCCTGTAGTCCCAGCTACTTGGGAGGCTGAGGCAAGAGAATCGCTTAAGCCCAGGAGTTGGAGGTTGCTGTGAGCTGTGTGATGCCATGGCACTCTACCAAGGGCCATAAAGTGAGACTCTGTCTCTACAAAAAAAAAAAAAAACTCAATAATACAGCTTAAGAATATATTTTTTCAGTTGAATAAAAGATAAATGATTTTGGAGAAGAAACTCAAACATGAGAAGCAAATCTAACTGAATTGTAGGTAATAAGTAGAATTTCCTTTGGGGGATAAATAATACTTATACTTGGATAACACCATTTGGTTGTCTGAATAGAATATTACTTTCCCCAAAACTTTAGGGAAATACTTCTTCTTTGTTTCTCCTATGATTTATTTTAATCACATCTATATGAAATATATAAAAGAAAGAATATTATTTGGAGCTAAGAATTACTACCAAGGTAAGAAAGGTAAAACATAGTTTCCATTTTAACTTGTAAATGATCACACATTTTCATACAGATAGATAACTTCTCTTGAGCAAGAAAGTAGATAATTCTAGTGGAAAGACTGCTTCACTGTGAATGGAAAGGTGGGGTCGTCATCCAACTAGGTCTACCAACGATTCCTCAAGATTTATGCTAAATCCATTTATGCTTCAGTTTTTTTTTTTTATTAATGTTTCTCTCTTTTAATATAAAAGTTACATTTACTCACTAAAGAACATTTAGAAATACAGGAATATGTAGTGAAGAAAATCACTCCTAGCTACTGTTACTAATCTGGGATAATTCCCTTATTCCATTTTAAAACAAGGTGTAGGATTTTTTTTTATTTTTTTTTATTATTAAATCATAACTGTATACAATGATATGATGGGCTTCAGTTTTCCTATCCCTAGAAATGAGACTATTAGGCATGATAGAGAGATACTAGTACCACTGCAAATAGAGTGTGGTACCAAGACGTGAATGTAACCAAATACAAGCAGAAGCGTAACTGTAGATGCTGAAAAGAGAAATGGTTTATTTTTAAATATCAATTACTTTGTCCACTGTACTGCACAGATAACTGAACATGACTGGCAGATCAGAAGAACAAAGTGGTCTTCCAACTACGCGTTTATTCTCCCTCATCCTTCAGAGTTATAAACCCCTGCTGCTGCTGTTTTACTTCATTCTCCCATCTTCTCCTACCTAGATGACTTTAACTGTTTTAGTATCTAATCTTTCTTCCATCCATCTTTCCCCCGTCCATTCACCATGCATGCAAAGGGGGCCTCAGAAACCTCTTCAGCTGAATTGCCTACTCCCTCCACCACTTCCTGATCTCATGTTATACTCTCTTACATCACTATGCTTTTCCTTCTGCCAAAGATACCTCCACCTCTCAACCCAGCCACGGAACGCCTATTCATACCCCAAGATTCACTGAAGTTTCTTATGTTCTGTATACCCTTCCTAATTTCCCAATTAGAAAAGCAGTCAACTCCAAGTACCACAGACCTTTCAACCTAACTCTGCCATAGTCCTAATTATAATACTCAGGAGCCAAATCCATTTGTTATTCTAAGAAGTATTGGGAATATTTTTTAAAAGTCTCTGGAACATAGTAGGGGTTGTATTTAATTGATCCCTAGGAAAACTGATCTTCGAGTTTGTTGGAAAGAGTAAGTGGAAGTATTCCCGACAAATGCATTCATTATTTATAACCATCGAATGTACATAACGGAAGACTTCTGATATAAAATGGCATCTGGCCACCATCCCCTGGCACCGCCTCTCCCAGTTGCCAATAACATACATATGAAAATGGAAAACTTTAATACAGAAAAGTAAAAGTGACAGGAAGCCCAGAGCCAGAAATCTGAGAAATATTTAGACTGATTAAAAGGCTGATGAGTCAAGAGTGAGAAAACATCCAGTAGCCTATCCAAGCATCACCTCATAAAGCACGAAAGTCCACCTCCTTGAAAAAGCAGTGGGTATTTTTTTTCCTTTTTATTTATTTATTTATTTATTTATTTTATTGTTGGGGATTCATTGAGGGTACAATAAGCCAGGTTACACTGATTGCAATTGTTATGTAAAGTCCCTCTTGCAATCATGTCTTGCCCCCCAAAAGTGTGACACACACCAAGACCCCACCCCCCTAAAGCAGTGGGTATTTTTTCTTCTCCTATTAACTGCTGCACAGATCAGAGATTCGAAGGCTCTAGTAAATAAGAAACTGAGCAGATTTTCTGTTCAAAGTGGGTGCTGATTTTCAGACAGAATATTATATTCCCTTTCCAATCCACTAATATTTCTATGCTATTCAGACAAAAAATAATAATTGAGGAAAAGAACAGTGGGAGAATAATTATAGCACATATCATCCTGGGAGATGCTGTACCCACAAATGCAGTGTGGAAGAAAAAAACTGGACGAGTTTCGCTCTCAAGGCATTTGGATGGCTGTAGTTTCAACCAGTCCCATCCTTTCTGGTGGATAGTGGAAGTGACAGAAGACTTCACCTCAGTAGAGCAAGATGATACGACATGAACGTCCCCTGGTGACTGGAAATTAGGACGGAAAATGAACACATCAACCTCCCAGAGGGTACATGGAGGAGGGTGCAAAGAGGAAAAGTGGGAAACAATGAATCTGGAAAAAGTTCTCCTTGGAGAAAATGTAAATAAAAGATCTGTGGTTAAATATTGTAAAACAAGCAAAGGGAATATCACTTAGAGGTTTATATATTTCTTGTTCTCATAGAAACGAGTAAATCTTTTATAAAACTGTTTGGCATCCTCAATATGTTATAAAGAAAGAACAATCTGAGGTGTAAGGAAAATGGGTTCGGATGAAAAGACTACTAAAACTCGAATAAAAAGAAAAACATCACAAATGGGAAAATTAAAATATAAAACCTAGTGATGAGCCCTGAACTAATTAAATGGAAGCAGCAGAATTAAATAGCAATTGTAAATATATTTTAAAATCTAAATGCAAGTGTTAAAAATAATTTTTGTAAAAGATTCATCTGAAGCAACAATAATTTATGAAATATCAATCTGAGTCTGAGTCGAGTACCTCTTTCAACATGAGTCAGTGAGGTTGGGAGGGTTGGGAGGAGGAAATGCGAACACATTCCTTGCGGATAACTAAAAGTTACTGTTTCCTTCTTGACCGTAATAGCAGAAAAAATAGAAGTTGGATATTTTGGAAAGTGAGTAGAATAAATATCAAGATGTCCGCTTTTTTCTAATCACTAAAGAAGATGAAAGCAAGTCCATGAAAACAACTACCACCAAAACAAAGATTAAAAGGAAAGAAATATAAAAATTAAAGGGAATGAAAGAAAACACTGCAAGGAAGATAACAGAGAGAGAGAAAGACCAACTTATTTGGTTTTTAATAATTCAAATAGCTGGCAGACCATCAGATTGAGTCAAAAGATGCATTCTAACTACGCGCTGCTACTGTGATATCTCTAATTTACAGGTGCAAGTAAATGTTAAAAATAAGAGAATGAATAGAGATTTCTCAAGCAAATACAAATTAGAGGTGGCAATGTTAACTTTGGACAATGTAGCTTTAAGAGAAAAAGCATACAATGGAATAAAAGAAAGTTGCTTGATATTGATACAAGTTATAAAGAAGACACAGCAGCCACGAACCTTTATGAATTAAAAAATGTAACATTCAAATATATTAAGCTCAAACTGGCAAGCAGATAAAAATGAAGAACGGATAGAAACAAAGTTGTCATAAGAGATTTTAATACAACTTTCTCAGCCTTAGATAGATTATGAAGAATTTGAGAATATGGAGAGTTGAGTTATTATAATTAAAATAACAGTAAAATGAGAATTTAACTAGTATAGTTAATAATATATATTAAGCTGTCTACTCTAAAAGCACATTTTCTTTGCATTTGAAGAATCATGTATGATATTTTTAAAAACTGGTAAGATATTAATCTACGAGAAGAAGCTCAATTTATGATAAGAAGCAGAAGTAATACAGATCAAATAATCTTACTATATACCCTGCAACTGCAAATATTTTAATCCAGGCTAAAAGATTACCCAATTACGTGAAAATGCGTGTGCATGTGTATGAGACTGTTTATATACACACACACTCACATAAACACAAATAAACACATACACACAAATACCTGCACACATACATCCTAAACACTTTTTGGAATAATGAGATACTCAAAATTTAAAATGTACTTAAATATTGCTATATTTCATAAGGCCTAGGATTTACATTAAAGTACCACAGAAAAATGGAGTAGGGGTGCCGCACAGGGAAAATCAGGATTGATAAATGTTGAAGGTTGATGATAAGTACCTAGGGGTAATTAAACTATTCTCTTTCTATGCATACGTGCCAAATTCTGAATATATAAAACAGAAATATTTCTTAAAGTGCGCCATATTATAACCCATGTGTTGCTTAAAAAGCTGTAACCTGGAGGCAGCTTCATAATCCTAAATGCTATTAGCAAAACAAACTTAGGAACATCAGAGAGAAGAAAATGTTAACAATGAAAGTAGAAATGAGTAAAAATGTTTAAAATATATATGTCCACTAAAATTAAAAAATAATTACAAGAGCTGATTTTTGCAGACATTATTAGGGTAAATATTCAAGAAACCCAATTAAGAAAGAAGATGCAAATAGCCAAAATTTAAACAAGCAACACAATAATGGAAAAAAACACTTAACATTGAAAAGAAACGAAATTATAAAAGCATTATTAATTAATTAATAAAGACAAAGAAACCATAATAATCTAGAGGGAAATCTATCTGAACATTTAACTTATTTCACGGCAGATTAGTACTGCTTAAGCATTAAAGCAATTGGAGGAAATTAAAAAATAAAAAGCTTGATGGATATGTTTAATGATAAAATTTATAACAATACATGGAAATGATCAAAACAAAATTAATATTCAGATGACAAACATGAGGGCTTGAATCAGAACAATGATAATAAAGATGGAGAAAAAAGCAGATTCAAGAAACACTTTAAAAGACATGAAAATAGGAAAAAAAGTTTATCGTAATTTGAATGAGGGAGGATAATGGTGCCACAACGAAGGGTGATCACTGTCATAGGAAGGTGTTTGGTAAAGTGACTACTACCCACATCCATGTTATTGAGCTTAACTATAAACTTCCCAAACTTCATTTCATCCCTGAATTTTAGCTTTTAGAATTTTTTCATGTGTTGTTTGTTTGTTTTTAGAATCTGTTGACATGCCTCTCCACCTCATGAAGAATGAAATTTGTAAGTCTGAATCTCAGGGAGGAGCACTGGAGTTAGTGAGGTAGGACAAGGAGTCATCAGCACAGGAGGAACTAGCTGTTAGCATGAAAGTCTGTAAAAGCATCCAAGAGGAGAGAACAGAACAAGAAGAGTAGAAGATGGAAGTTTTAAAACTGGATAAAATGATCTTTTAAAGTCAGAACTAAAGAAGTGAATCAAGAATGAGAATTGAAAGAGGAACGTTAAGAAAGAAGAAAATATTATTGGAGAAGCCAAGAGAGTTGAAGAACAAACAGAAGATCAGGAAGCCGCCTAGGAAGAGATTAACATCTGATGGTCCCAGGTATTGGGGCTTTGCTTAACCTCAGATTCCAATATATCCTGGAATTGGCTTTCCCGCATATAGTTTCTTCAGCCCTGGTCTGGAGCCGAAAATGAGTGACAGCCTTGTACCAGCCACTAGAATCAGAATCTTGGGGTAAACAGGAAGTCTGTCCTTTTTGATTACCAACAGTGTACTCTGGAGACCCAGTGGCTTCATACTGCTCTGAAAAAAACTTCTGATCTGGTTGAAGATTGGGCAGAGCTTGGGGCTCATCTGTAAGGCAATGATACAACGTGCTAAAAGCTGGGAAGTGTCCAATGAAATCAGAATGCCATCTAATGTCAGGGTAGAGGGATCATCACTTATACCAAGGGACTGTAGTCTGCGCAGTCGGATGCCGACTTTCCTAAATCCAAGTACCTTTCTCTGGGGTAGTCTACTCTTCTTCTTCTTGGATGCTTTTACAGACTTTCATGATAACAGCTAGTTATTCCTGTGCTGATGACTCCTTGACAAAAGACCAGTCAAAAAAGTAAGAGTTACAGAATATTATTTCATTATATTCTCTGGCAATGGGCAGGGGTTGATAGACTGAAATAGGCTATTCTCAGCATTTAGAAATAAGGACCATGCCAGCTAAGGGTATGAATTAATGAGTTTCAAGTTCACATTTAATGAGGTAGAGAAGCATTTCAACAAATTCCAAGAGCTAAAATTCAGGGATGAAATGAAGTTTGAGAAACGTATGCCTTCCTACGATAGTGACTACTCTTACGGTGCCATCTATGTGGTGTAATAATGACAATACAATTAATCATAATAATAAACAAGATGGATTGAGGATTTATTATGTCCCAGACATACTTTACTAGTCTAACCAGTAAGGTAAGGAATCAGAACTCAAACCTGGTAACCTGACTGCAGAGCCAACATACTTAATTGCAAGGCTCAGCCTACAGCCTTCCAACCATTCCTACAGTAAAGAGGATGAGACGGTCCTCAGATAAAATGACTGAAACATGATCTTTGTCACATGCAAACTGCAAAGCTCTGGGGAATTTTTACTGAAAGCCCTCAAATTGTTTATCATCTCCAAACTAGAAATAATACCAGAAATAATACTAGAAATAATACCTACCAGCATGGTCAAGAACTAATGAGATGACATGCAGCGCTCGCTTTGTACCTGATAGATAGTAAGCTCTCCACAAACAGTAACCCCACAGTGAGGAAGAAGAGGAGGTGGGTCATCCTATTTCTCATCATTACGATTATTGGTTTGTTTTGGGGTCAGGGCTGCATTTGTTTTGTATTGCTGCTATGACAAATTACCACATTTGAAACTTAGTGGTTTCCAATAATTAAAAATGCATTATCTTACGATGCAGGTCTCGCTGGGTTTAAGTCAAGGTTAAAATCTGAAGATTCTAGGAGAGAATCTGTGTCCTTGATTTTTTTCAGCTTCTTAAAGGCTGTCCACATTCCTTGTTTCATGCCCCCAAAACACTACCTTTCCATCTTTAAAGCCAGCAATGGTGAGTTGTGTTCTCACATTTTTAAATTCCAACCTCCTCTTCTGCTTTTAAGGTCCCTTGTGATTACCTTGAACTCACCCAGATAATCCAGAGCTAACATGTTTAGCCCCAAGGCTCTACTATGCAGGCAGTCCCTGAGATACAAACATCTGACTTAGTACAACTTACACTTACAAACAGGGGTTATTATAGGTAATAGATGAATGTACTTTATCCAACTCACACACGAGTTCAATTTAACAACAAACCTACAGAGCCTCGCTCCTTCACAACCTGGGGTCTGCCTATAATCTCTCTGTTTTGAAGTCAGCTGATTCACAACCTTAATTTCATCTATAAACCTAATTCTACAGAGATTATTTGTTCGATGATGGGAAATCAGCACACATACATTTCATTTTATGTTATTTTCAAAAACAAAACATACTTTTCTGTACAACTTCAATTATAATGGCAGTTCATTCATATCACTTTCTTACTCAAAAGTCACTCATGGCATAGCATTATATATGCAAAAAAGCTAAACATTTTTAGTTCATCGTTCAACGTCCTCAATGATCTTATATGATGTAAGTCCTTGTATTTTGAAACAAATTTCTAATCACCACGTCTCAGAGAAAAATAGACTTGGGCCATACTTATTCTGCCTAGAATATCCTTCCCCCAGCACCATCTAATTATCTAAATTATTCTTATTTCTCAGAATATGATAGAATTAAATATAATTTTATCTGTGATATATTTCCACTCAGGATGTGCAAAAATTTCAATGACACAAATTGTCAGTACCTTCCTTTGTTATTTGTCATGAACAAATGGCTATGAACACTTTTTTTATTTCTTTGGTGCACACACATAGGCATGCTCTTTCAAAATCTTTGAAATGATTGGCTGTTTAAGTCATGTAAGTTTGTGTTTAGAATATCCCACAATATTATTTCTGCAAATTTCTAAGCTAATTCTGATATTGGAAGGTTTTCTCCGAACACATACTCTGAAAGTGTATTTCTAAAAAGTATTATGCAATTTCATAGACCCAAATGAACATTTAAAATGGGATAAATTATAATAAAATAGTGCACTACTTTCCTGCCAGCCACCAGATCCCAGAGATACTATTATACTAATAAATAAAAATGGATATGATAAACTGTTTTCAATTGTGTACTATTTGGAACTATATTAAGTATTCTAATAAGAGGAGAAAATAGCAATATAAAAATGCTTGTGGAGAAATGCAACAGAATAAACATTTAATGAAAGGTTCAGAGGAGAGAAATGTATTCTCGTCTATTCGTTTTCCGAATACAAGCTTCTAAATACAAGAGACCAATTCAAATACAATAAAGTAGAAGGAACACAGGATAACAAAAGTCCACTGCTGAGGAAGTGGGGTCTCTGGAAAAGTCATCTACACTATGCCTCACTTTACACACCTATAAAGCAGAGAATATTAAATACTTGATTTCCAAGACTCATCCTCAGAAATTCCAGGATCATTTGACGTAAAGAGCCTACTCATCATCTGGGTAAATGACGTAGTTCATTATTCACTTCAAGTAATCTTTATCTTTTTAACAAAATATCATTTTAATACATATCAGTGCTATTTAGATAAAAGATTATCTTAAAATTAAGCTCATTAAAATTAAATTATAACATTTTACTCAATCATCATTCTTGCAAATGTACCATAATCTTATTAATATTTTCAAATATATGATTCAAGTTTATTATATTCTATTAAACATCATTGAAATGGTCCAGTTTAATATCTATGGCTATTGTGTAAGGCTAAATAGACCCCTGCTTTCATGAAACAACAACTGCCACAGAAGTTTCCCCATGTGATCTTTCCATTTGTGACATAGTTACTGAATTAAAACACTAGGCCATCAGCATGAGCATGTTAGTTGCTTTTTCTATTTACTATTTATTTCTAATATGGCAACCACATATTATTCAAAAGATTTGACAACCACATATTACACATATACTAAAGAATCTTTTTTTGGTACCACAAGGTGGCATCTTCTTATTTTGATATAAATATAAACCTCTGAATATTTACATAATTTGAATAATTCCATACACCTGAACTATTTTTTTTTTAATTTTAAGACAACCATTTAACAGCTGTGCAAATATATGGCAATTCTGTTGGCTAATACAAGTAATACTTGTGGATATTTAGGCTCCTGGTACATTCAGAATATTAAATCTTTAATAGAATGATGAGCTGTTAACACTAAAAACTCAATAAACACTGTCCTCTAAATGTTAAGCTCATAAAGATTAGTAATACAAAGTATACAGTGTAAAATAAATGTATTTAAATGGAAACTTCCTTTAACACAGCCACAGTGTGAAACAGACCGAGTCTCCATCATTTAATTAATTGTTCATCACAGCTAGACAAAATAACAAATGCACATTTATTCTATGGCTACTCTAGGCCAGAAAACTACGTGAGGCAATCTTACCTATATTTTCACAACATTTCCTAAGAAAATGTCTCTAAATATATCAACTCTAAAGCCAAATGCAGTGGTCTAGTTTTTCTGAAACATAGTAGCTATGTAAATCATCTGGGGAGCTTGATAAAATACAAAATTCCGATTGCCAGCCCTTAGAAATTGTAACCTCAAAACAACATATTACACATAAACATCAATAAATGTTAACAAGGAATTCTGACACATTAAAAATAAACTTTACAATAACCTTGCAAAAGTAATCTTAAAAAAAGAACTACTAATCTGAAATAAATTGGTGAATACATAAAACATACTGACAAATCACTAAGCCTGCTTACTTCTGGCAGTTATGAAAATTGTAACTCTTAATATGCCTTGCTTGAAATTTTTTGTCACCATTTCTTGCCCCACATCTTCTGGTGAAAAATCGATAATGAGTGTGATGAGAGCTTCCAAAAAAAAGAGGAAGAATAGATAGGGTAAGATTTCTCTCAGTTATTGCACTTTCCTGTGTACAGCTTAACCAACAACTTGCCATTTTGTAAAAAATAAATGGAAGACATATCCTATAAAAAATACAATGACAATTACAACAGGGCCACAGACAGCTCTATGCTCAAAGTGGTGTCGCAACCTTTAGACTCTGATGACAAGATTTGGTCATCGGCAGAATATGTCGATGGACAAGAGGAAGTCACTTATCTCTGGACACATTCTGTCCTGTTACATAAACATATATCCCTGCAGTTAAAACACTGTAATCTAGTACTGTTTTATCTAGAACAATCACTGATTAAAGATGCAGGTATTTTTGATGAAGAAATATTCCCAAATTTTGAAAATATTGTAGCTAATAAGATCATAGATCCAGGTTGAAAATGGTTCCCAAAATTCTAACTGTCATTCTACAGTCATTCTCTCTTTCAAGCCTATGTACATACATACGCATTCATAAATATGGAAGCATCAGGTGATTGTTGCTACATTTCATCCAACTTTTAGACAGAAAAATGATGCTATAGCACCACTGTGATCTTCATTGGGTCTATGAGATGTGAAGTTTCTCAGTTGCTCCTCTCTAGCCTTTTTAGTCTTTTGCATGCTATTTCCTTCAGATAGAAAAGATAGAAAAGTTGCATTTCAAACAATAGTGAAAATTAAAAGAAAAAAATCCCTACCTCACACCACACATCAAATTAGTCCTGGAGTTTAAAAAAGGAAAATAAACTATAATGGCACTATAAGATGTTCAATTCTAGAATAGAAAAGGTCGGAATGCACAACCCCCAAGGCATAACATAACTATTAAAAAATGGATGGGTTTGGTAATAAAAAATAAAGATAAAAACTTTAGTATTTTTATCAATTCAATGAAAGGCAAATAATGAACTAGGGGAAATAGTTGCAAAATATAATATAAACAAAGTAATTTTGCACATATTCATGTATATTGCATACATTTTTGTAAGAAAATAGCAAGCAACTTAGAAATTGTGAAAGTTAGACAATTCTCAAAGAACTACTAATATAAATAAACTTAAACTTATTCAATTTCATTAGAGAAATCAAAGAAGTTCAAATTAAAACAGTAATAAAAGGTTTTTTTAATCTCCAGGTTAGATTGGATTTTTTTTTTAACACCTAATATTAGAGGGAGGAAAGAAAATAGCAGTCTAGAATATTGCTATTGAGAATGTAAACTGGTATTTTCTGGAAAGCAAGTAAATAATTCATGTAAAAGTTTTAAAATGAACACATATATTTTTAAATAACAAATGCATGTGTAGTAATATATTCAAAAGATAAGCGTGAAAAGATATAATGTCCATATAAGATGAAAAGCATAAGAATACAATAATCCTTTCAATCTGCTACATTGCAGCTGTGAAATATGAGTTATAAAGGAATTAACTTTAATGAAGTGAGAAGCTGTGTATATTATGAAGATCTTTATTTTCATACATTTATTTTCAACATTGTAAAAAGAAAAACTATAAACATAAGAGGAATATTCCAGGAATATACATTGAAACATTAAAAGAGTTTATTTGAAGGGGCTTGATTACATGCGCTTTTTTAATATCCACTTTTAGTTTCCTTTTATTTCTAAAATTTCCATAATGAGTGTGATGGTTAATTTTATGTGACAATTTAGTATACTATAGCGCCCAGTTGTTTGGTCAGACCCTAGTGTGGCTGTTCCTGTGAAGGCATTGTTTAGATGTGATTACCATTTACAAACAGTAGACTTTAAGCAGGTTTCCCAGTGTGGGTGAGCCTCAGCCACCCAGCTGAAGGTCTAAGAGCAAAGTCAAGTTTCCTATAGAAGAAATTCTGTTTCAAGATTGCAACATACCAACCCTATCTGATTTTTCTGTCTGCCTGGCCTGCCCTGCAGATTTGGGGCTCAATACTACAACATCCACTCCTCCCTGAGGTTCTAAGCTGCCAACACATCCTAAATTTTCTGATTGCAAGCCCCCACAGTTCTGAGAACCAATTCCTTAAAATAAATCTTTCTCCTTCTCTCTCCACACACACATACACACACACACACACACACAGACTCACACAAACACACACACCACTGTTGGCTCTGTTTCTCTGGAGAATCCTGACTAACGCAATGACATCTACAAGTTTTGGCATAAGACACAATGAATAAAAAGATCTTTGAAAATTTAACAATAGGGAGGCAGAGCAAGATGGCAGCCGAGTAACAGCTTCCCTGCATCTGGGCACCGTGAGTCTGGGGAGATAGGAATCCAGGCATCTCTGGCTGGTGGGAACTGCCTATCATCACCCCTGAGAGGATACAGGGAGTCAGCGAGAGACTTCTGGACCCCAAGAGGAGGAATAAAACAGTGGAAAACCGGCAAGTGTGTTCAATCCGTCTAAACCCGCCAGCAACTTCCACAGGCACGAGAACTTAAAGAGCAAGAGGAGGTGAAAGGAAAATTAGGGCAAGGAAACAGATAAAAGAACTCACTCATGAGGAAGAATCAGCAGAAACCTCCAGGCAACATGAAGAACCAGTCCAGAACAACCCCACCAAGGGACCATGAGGTAGCAACTGCAGAGGATTCCACCTATAAAGAAATGTTAGGAATGACAGAAAGGGAATTTAGAATACACATGTTGAAAACAATGACTGGGAACTGCTAATAAAGTGGAAAATAACCAAAAGGAAATCCAAAAACAGAATCAAATAAGAGATGAACGATATGAAGAATATAAAAAGGATATAGCAGAGCTGAAGGAACTGAAACAGTCAATTAGGGAACTTAAAGATGCCATGGAAAGTATCAGCAACAGGTTAGACCATGCAGAAGAAAGAATTTCAGAGGTAGCAAGACATGATTGCAAGAGGAACTTTACCTAACAATTGCAATCAGTGTAACTGGCTTATTGTACCCTCAATGAATCCCCAACAATAAAAAAAAAAATAAAAATAAAAAATAAATTGAAAAAAAAAAAAAAAAAAGAATTTCAGAGGTAGAAGACAAAGTTTTTGAGATAACTCAGATAGTAAAACAGGCAGAAAAGAAGAGAGAGAAAGCAGAATGTTCACTGTCAGAATGATGGGACTTTATGAAGCGTTCCAACATACGAGTTATAGGAATTCCACAAGGGGAAGAAGAATGCCCCAGAGGAATGGAAGCCATACTAGAGAATATTATAAAAAAATTTCCCAAATATCACCAAAGATTCTGACACACTGCTTTCAGAGGGCTATCGGACCCCAGGTCGCCTCAACTCTAACCGAGCTTCTCCAAGACACATTGTGATGAACCTGTCCAAAGTCAAGACAAAAGAAAAGATTCTGCAAGCTGCCAGGAGTAAGCGCCAATTGACCTACAGGGACAAATCCATCAGAGTGACCACAGACTTCTCTAATGAAACTTTCCAAGCAAGAAGACAATGGTCATCTACCTTTAATCTACTTAAACAGAACAATTTCCAGCCCAGAATTCTGTACCCTGCTAAGCTAAGCTTCAAAATTGACGGAGAAATCAAATCATTTATGGATATACAAACATTGAGGAAATTCACCACAACAAGACCAGCTCTACAGGAAATATTTCAACCTGTTCTGCACACTGACCACCACAATGGATCAGCAACAAAATAAGAACTCAGAAATTAAAGGACAGAACCTAACCTCCACACTGATGCAAAAGATAAAACTAACCAATGGACTCTCACAAAATGAGAGGAATAGAATACTACCACACTTATCAATTATCTCAATAAATGTTAATGGCTTGAATTCCCCACTGAAGAGACATAGATTGGTTGACTGGATTAAAAAACACAAGCCATCCATTTGCTGTCTGCAAGAAACACACCTGGCTTCAAAAGACAAATTAAAGCTCCGAGTCAAGGGTTGGAAGACAATTTTTCAGGCAAATGGAATTCAGAAGAAAAGAGGAGTTGCAATCTTATTTTCAGATACACGTGGATTTAAAGCAACTAAAGTCAAAAAAGACAAAGATGGTCACTTTATATTGGTCAAGGGAAAAATACAACAAGAAGACATTTCAATTCTAAATATTTATACACCCAATTTAAATGCTCCCAGATTCTTGAAACAGACCTTACTCAGTCTGAGCAATATGATATCTGATAATAACATAATAACAGGGGACCTTAACACTCCTCTTACAGAGCTGGACAGATCCTCTAAACAGAAATTAAACAAGGATATAAGAGATTTAAATGAGACCCTAGAACAACTGTGCTTGATAGAAGTATATAGAACACTCCATCCCAAAGACAAAGAATATACATTCTTCTCATCACCCCATGGAACATTCTCCAAAATTGATCATATCCTGGGACACAAAACAAATATCAACAGAATCAAAAGAATTGAAATTTTACCTTGTATGTTCTCAGACCATAAGGCACTAAAGGTGGAACTCAAATCTAACAAAAATGCTCGACCCCACCCAAAGGCATGGAAATTAAACAATCTTCTGTTGAATAACAGATGGGTGCAGGAAGAAATAAAACAGGAAATCATTAACTTCCTTGAGCATAACAACAATGAAGACACAAGCTACCAAAACCTGTGGGATACTGCAAAAGCAGTTTTGAGAGGAAAATTCATCGCTTTAGATGCCTACATTCGAAAAACAGAAAGAGAGCACATCAACAATCTCACAAGAGATCTTATGGAATTGGAAAAAGAAGAACAATCTAAGCCTAAACTCAGTAGAAGAAAAGAAATATCCAAAATCAAATCAGAGATCAATGAAATTGAAAACAAAAGAATCATTCAGAAAATTAATGAAACAAGGAGTTGTTTTTTTGAAAAAATAAATAAAATAGATAAACCATTGGCCAGACTAACGAGGAATAGAAAAGTAAAATCTCTAGTAACCTCAATCAGAAATGATAAAGGGGAAATAACAACTGATCCCACAGAGATACAAGAGATCATCTCTGAATACTACCAGAAACTCTATGCCCAGAAATTTGACAATGTGAAAGAAATGGATCAATATTTGGAATCACACCCTCTCCCTAGACTCAGCCAGGAAGAAGTAGAGCTCCTGAACAGACCAATTGCAAGCACTGAAATCAAAGAAACAATAAAAAAGCTTCCAACCAAAAAATGCCCTGGTCCAGATGGCTTCACTCCAGAATTCTATCAAACCTTCAAGGAAGAGCTTATTCCTGTACTGCAGAAATTATTCCAAAAAACTGAGGAAGAAGGAATCTTCCCCAACACATTCTATGAAGCAAACATCACCCTGATACCAAAACCAGGAAAAGACCCAAACAAAAAGGAGAATTTCTACCTTTACCAAGTTTCGCAAATACCCCTGTAATATGCACCACAGGTAGAATGTAAATGTTTTGGCACAGTAACTGAGATAACGCCAGAAAGGCTATGTTAACCACTGTGATAAAAATGTGCCAAATGGTTTATGAAGCGAGTGTATGATACCCCATGATCATATCAATGTATACAGTTATGATTTAATAAAAAAAAAGGAGAATTTCAGACCAATCTCACTCATGAATATAGATGGAAATATCCTCAACAAAATCCTAGACAATAGATTACAGCTTATCATCAAAAAAGCCATTCATCATGATCAGGTAGGCTTCATCCCAGGGATGCAAGGCTGGTTTAACATACGCAAGTCCATAAACGTTATCCACCATATTAACAGAGGCAAAAATAAAGATCACATGATCCTCTCAATAGATGCAGAAAAAGCATTTGATAAAATCCAGCATCCTTTTCTAACTAGAACACTGAAGAGTATAGGCATAGGTGGCACATTTCTAAAACTGATTGAAGCTATCTATGACAAACCCACAGCCAATATTTTACTGAATGGAGTAAAACTCAAAGCTTTTCCTCTTAGAACTGGACCCAGACAAGGTTGTCCTCTGTCACCTTTACTATTCAACGTAGTGCTGGAAGTTCTAGCCAATACAATTAGGCAAGACAAGGAAATCAAGGGAATCCAAATGGGAGCAGAGGAGGTTAAACTCTCCCTCTTTGCTGACGATATGATCTTATACTTAGAGAACCGCAAAGACTCAAGCACAAGACTCCTAGAAGTCATCAAAAAATACAGTCATGTTTCAGGATATAAAATCAATGTCCACAAGTCAGTAGCCTTTGTATACACCAATAACAGTCAAGATGAGAAGCTAATTAAGGACACAACTCCCTTCACCATAGTCTCAAAGAAAATGAAATACCTAGGAATATATCTAACGAAGGAGGTGAAGGACCTCTATAAAGAAAACTATGAAATCCTCAGAAAGGAAATAGCAGACGATATTAACAAATGGAAGAACATACCAAGCTCATGGATGGGAAGAATCAACATTGTTAAAATGTCTATACTTCCCAAAGCAATCTACCTATTCAATGCCATTCCTATCAAAATACCAACATCCTACTTTCAAGATTTGGAAAAAATGATTCTGCGTTTTGTATGTAACCGGAAAAAACCCCATATAGCTAAGGCAGTTCTTTGTAACAAAAATAAAGTTGGGGGCATCAGCATACCAGATTTTAGTCTGTACTACAAAGCCATAGTGCTCAAGACAGCATGGTACTGGCACAAAAACAGAGACATAGACACTTGGAATCAAATTGAAAACCAAGAAATGAAACTAACATCTTACAACCACCTAATCTTTGATAAACCAAACAAGAACATACCTTGGGGGAAAGACTCCCTATTCAATAAATGGTGTTGGGAGAACTGGATGAAGACTGAAACTGGACCCACACCTTTCCCCACTCACAAAAATTGATTCAAGATGGATAAAGGACTTACATTTAAAGCATGAAACAATAAAAATCCTCAAAGTAAGCATAGGAAAAACACTGGAAGATACTGGCCTGGGGGAAGACTTCATGAAGAAGACTGCCATGGCAATTACAACAACAACAAAAATAAACAAATGGGACTTCATTAAACTGAAAAGCTTCTGTACAGCTAAGGAGACAATAACCGAAGAGACAACCTACACAATGGGAAAGGATATTTGCATATTTTCAATCAGACAAAAGCTTGATAACTAGGATCTATAGAGAACTCAAATTAATCCACATGAAAAAAGCCAACAATCCCATATATCAATGGGCAAGAGACATGAAAAGAACTTTCTCTAAAGAAGACAGACAAATGGCTAACAAGCACATGAAAAAATGTTCATCATCTCTATATATTAGAGAAATGCAAATCAAAACAACCCTGAGATATCGTCTAACCCCAGTGAGAATGGCCCACATCACAGAATCTCAAAACTGCAGATGCTGGCGTGGACATGGAGAGAAGGGAACACTTTTACACTGCTGGTGGGACTGCAAACTAGTACAACCTTTCTGGAAGGAAGTATGGAGAAACCTCAAAGCACTCAAGCTAGACCTCCCATTTGATCCTGCAATCCCATTACTGGGCATCTACCCAGAAGGAAAGAAATCCTTTTATCATAAGGACACTTGTACTAGACTGTTTCTTGCAGCTCAATTTACAATCGCCAAAATGTGGAAAGAGCCTAAATGCCCACCAACCCAGGAATGGATTAACAAGCTGTGGTATATGTATACCATGGAATACTATTCAGCCATTAAAAAAATGGAGACTTTACATCCTTTGTATTAACCTGGATGGAAGTGTAAGACATTATTCTTAGTAAAGCATCACAAGAATGGAGAAGGATGAATCCTATGTACTCAATTTTGATATGAGGACAATTAACGACAGTTAAGGTTATGGGGGGGGAAGCAGAAAGAGGGACGGAGGGAAGTGGGGGGGGGCCTTGGTGTGTGTCACACTTTATGGGGGCAAGACATGATTGCAAGAGGGACTTTACCTAACAATTGCAATCAACGTAACCTGGCTTATTGTACCCTCAATGAATCCCCAACAATAAAAAAATAATAATAAAAAAAATAAAAATCTGTCATGTAAGAAAAAAAAATTAAACAATAAATTGGGAATAAGAAAAAAATATCAAATTCTCCTGGAGATAAAGCAACATGACTGAGAAAAATCATCCTGTTTCTCTACTTATTATTTAAAAGTCACTGGCAATCATGTACAAGATAGACATAATGTAAAAAAAAGTTATATCAGCTCTATGTAATCACATCTTTGCCATCTCTATTATGTGCGATGATGAAATTTGTCACTTGTCTGCTATTTACGGGTGAAATTTTAATAATTTATACCATGTAAGCATTTGCTGATAAGATAAACTGCAATCGTGAAGGTGTTTCATGTGAAAAATAAGAAACATTTTCTATTTTGTTGCCTTTTCGTATTAATATCTGCTAGTCTATCATGCTAATTAATAAACATAGCAGGCAGGGTAAGTCTCTGGGATTTTTTTCGTATTTTATTTAATTTATCAAATGGAAAATAATCCAGCAAAGAGTCATTAATTTAATTTCTTCTGAGAGGGAATCATTACTAGATATGTTAAATTTTCAACAATGCTGTTTCAAAACAGCTGTAGCCATGGAAAATTTTTATAGTTTTAATTGAACATCTGTGCATTTTAATTGAGAAGGGCTGATTCTGTACCAACAGAATCACAAATGTCCTTGTATAATGCAAGGTAGGAGTTAGGATCACAGAAAGCAACATGATGACATAATCAGATGTTGGAGTCCAAGAAAGATATGAACATAGTGCAGTGACGGGTTTAAATATCAGGATGGGGCCATAAGCCAAGAGAGATAGGTGGTTTCCAGAAACTGGGAAAAGCAAAGGCATGAATTGTTTCCTAGACTCCCAAGAATAAACGCAACCCTGCCTACACCTTGATGTTATCCCAGTAAGATACATTTTGGAATTCTGACCTCCAGAGTTGTGAGATAATAAATTGGAATCACTTAAAGCCATAAAGTTCTCATAATTTGTTACAGTGGCACTAGAAAACAATCACACTCCTTGATGTCACTTTATTCAGCCAAATGTTTTGTGGTTACATTCAACACTTGGATCTATGACAACCACTTGTGTCCACAAGGACGTGAGCCTTAGGAAAACTCAGGATAATATGCTGAGGAGGATGAGCTAAAGATATACAGTACCTAGCTACTAGCTATAGTTGAGCCCAGCAGTCAGCCCTAGAAGCCCTTGCCTCCATATTTAATGCAATTAAGTCAATGAATGGTGGCATATTCTGTGATTTGTGCCAAAAATACATCTTATGTGACAACCCTTTCCTGCTCCTCCCAGCTCTGCTCTCAAGTCTCTCGCTCAGTCATGATGAGTCACGATGTGAGGACTCCTAGAGGTAACCAGGCCCTGCAGGCTCCAGATGACCCCTGTGGAGCTGACTCAGAATCACTCCTTACGAGGGGGATGCCCCATGACGAGCAGGGACCCACTTACTGAGCAGGAAGGGCCACATAGTCTCAGCTGTAGTCTCAGAGGCATGGCCAAGGGGTTATAGGTACAGCAAGGGGACAACCCAGAGGTCCCAAGGTGTAATGTGTGAACGAGCTCCAGATGTGGTGGATTCAAGTTACATAGGCAGATGTGGATCCATCTCCCACTTATTCCATGACCTTCATTGTGGGCAGCATAAGAATCCCCTCTGGGTGAAAAAAGTTGCTCAGAACCACCCACATACCTCCTACCAAAATAAATCATGCCAACTTGCTGAATCACAGAATGACTCCTTCTGTCACCAACCCTTGGTGTCAAAGTTCTGTGATTACAACTGTATGCTACTGATGGCTTTTAAGACTAAATTTATTGGAAAAAGCATAGTTTTAGATTACAGGCAGTTTCAGGTTATAAACAAGATAGGTAGGCTCCGTAGGTTTGTCCTTAAGTTTAATTTGTATGTAAGTTGGAGTAGGTACATTCATCTATTACATGTAATAGCCTCCATTTGTAAGTGCAAGTCATACTTCAGATAGATGTTTGTAGCTCTGGGATTGCCTATAGTAATTTCTGGAGGAATTTCTCCTTCATGTGAGCTTAACCCAATTTATTTTCGTGAAAAATAGCTACCAGTTCTTTCCTTCATATTTGGATGAGGAGGGAAGTATACAGCAAAGTTCAAGGGCCAAGCTGCCAAAAAGGCTCTGTTGTAATCGTATTTGTACTTTTATCATATCCAGTGATGAAATTGGCACTGGCATCCTGGAATACAGTAAGCATTTTCATTTATGTATAAGTTTACCTCTAATTCTTTCCAAAATGTATCTTAACATAAGACCTCTGCATTTCCTATTAATCTCAAATATTTTGTGTTTATAATTTCTACTTTGAAAGGAATTGCTTTTGCAATATGTGTTAAAGTGATAGAGATTTTGTGTGTTCACTTGGGTGCTTTGACCTGTACATTTTTAGTTCTTTTTCTGCCTGGCTTATATCACTGATTTTTAAAATATTTAGTTGACTTTTTTAAATATGTTAACATTATTTGTTAGTAAATTCATTTTTATGTCTTTTTCCCAATAATTATAGTATTTAATTTTTTCATCTTTTTTGCATTAACAAGAAGATCCAGAAATTCTAAAATTAATATTGCTGAGAATGGATTTCTTTCTTTGGTTTTGGAATGTATGTATATCTACCTGTCCATGGTTGTTGAAGAGAGAAGTAAACAAGAACAAGACCCAAGAAGAAAGATGGGAGTTAATTTTCATCAAGAGAAAAAAGGTCAACTTCCTAGGGCAGACAGAAATACTGAGATGAGTTGTGTTCAGGACCAGCAGGAAGTGGCTGGTTGGCTTCTTCCTTGTCCATACCCTAGTGGAGAAAGGACAAAACACCATCACACTGAGGATAGTGGGAGGAACAGTGGGAGTCCAGTCCTGGGTGACATCAGTGGGCAGTTAAACCAGCACCAGGAACCACCTCCTTGCAGATTTTCTATTCTTTAAGGAGACAATGTTGATTATTTGGGTTTTCATTTTATTTACAACCAAACACATCCAGTGGAAACAGGTTGCAAAGGTGTGGACTAGATTATTCCAAACATGCCTCACTGGTTTATCCTGCATTCTGAGGACTTCCTGAATTCTTCTTTGAGGCAACCCATTTTCTAGAGGCTGTCTGTGGTCAGCCTCTGGTCAGAGCTCACACTCCACACATTTCTACATGCTATGTCCAGTGTGGGTTATCTTGCTGTTACCTTATCTTTGATGTTGGGCGAAACAAATGGAGAATAAATGAGTAGCAGTAATAAATAGAACAAAGAACTTCTTTTCTGGGAAAAAGAGCTATGATGCTAATAATTTACAGGTAAAAACACTGATTAATTTATCCATATTAATACTTCTCCAACCTGAAGTTCTCAAGCTCTGAGAAGTTCAGAGATGTGTGCTAGAACCTGACAATTCTGTGTGAACTATATGAGGAAAACTAAATGTTAAACTTTATAATTGAATTAAATAACTACTACCCTGTTTTCCCCAAAATAAGACATCCTCTGAAAATAAGACCTACTCACAGGAAAGATAAGATGTCCCCTAAAAAAAAGACCTAGCACATCTTTGGGAGCACACGTTAATATAAGCCACTGTCTTATTTTTGAGGAAACGGGGTATTGCAAATTCAGCCATTTTCCTATATGATCCACAATGCCTTCATTGCAAGTTCAAATCCCAAAACATTTTCTAATGAAAATTTTTTCCCTGTTATGAATCTGCAAAATATGTATGAACTAATAATGTTATTTATACTTTGTCTTTCTTCAAACTAGTGTAAATCTTGTACTTTGCTGTGGATATACTCATGTGTTTGATGACCAGGCATTAATTCAGACATATTAGGGAGGTTATATACCTCGTGGTGGATACACCTTACTATCCTACTAAAATCCGAGTAATTGTGAATTCCAAAATACTTTTGGCCCTGAAGGCTTTGAAGAAGGGATCAGGGCACTGAATGTTGCTGAAAACAAACAAACAAACAACAAAAAAAAGCACAACCTTGGGCGGCTCCTGTGGCTCAGTGGGTAAGGCGCCGGCTCCATATACCGAGGGTGGCGGGTTCAAACCCAGCCCCGGCCAAACTGCAACCAAAAAATAGCCGGGCGTTGTGGCGGGTGCCTGTAGTCCCAGCTACTCGGGAGGCTGAGGCAAGAGAATCGCTTAAGCCCAGGAATTGGAGGTTGCTGTGAGCTGTGTGAGGCCACGGCACTCTACCGAGGGCCATAAAGTGAGACTCTGTCTCTACAAAAAAAAAAAAAGCACAACCTTTCTGACATTTTACATGTCAATAGTTAACATCTGTTCAGAGATTATGTTTTTTTACAAATTACAGTAAACGGCATATTTAATTTGATAAATAGGAAAAAGTATGCAATTATTAAAAGTTGCATCAAAATAGATTTCATAATTCAATCTCTAATAATGCACTTATTTTAAAGCACCCACCTTTAACCATAAATAATGCTTTTACTCTATACCATATAAACAGAAAAAGATATTAAAATAATTTCCTAGGGGACTTGCTTCCTCAATATGTAAAAGACCTTCATCAAACATGAAGGTTAAAAACTAGAAACATCCCCGTTTACATCCAAAACAAAACAAGAATGATTGTTAGTAAACACGACTATTTAAAATGGCTCTGTCGCACTAGCTATGACTATACAACTTTAGTTTTATTTTAAATTGAAATATCAATGGATATGATATTTTATTTACAAAAGCCAAGAAAAATCCAAGGAAACATAAGAATAAAAGACATCTGCCTGGTCTCTGACTAAACAACTAATACACAAAACCCAACAGACTTACTAATTGCAACAAAGATTAAGACAATGTGTAGCCCGAAAGTGAACCACGCAGGCCCCTAAATTAACAATCCCTGTAACAAGTTTGGTAAGCACACGACGGCTCAGACATGTAATCCTAGCAGTCGGGGAGGCTGAGGCAGGTGGATTGCTTGAGCTCAAGAACTCCTGGAGACCAGCCTCAGCCAAAGACTCCCCACAACCTCTAAAAACAGCTGGGTGCCTGTATTCCCAGCTAATCGGGAAGCTGAAGCAAGAGAATCACTTGAGCCCAAGAGTTTGAGATTGCTGTGAGCTACGACACTACTCTGGCACTCCACAGAGGGTGACAACTTGAGATTGTGTCCAAAAAAAAAAAAAAAAAAAATTAGCAGGCAGTGTGCAGGACCACTAGAGGGAGGCACAAGGCTTTGAGAAACACCAAGAAACCTCAAGGAAGACAACAGAAAGAAATCCAGGATAGATTAGCAGACCCTGAGCCCCAGGAAGAGAACATCAGAGCCCCTAGGCTAGGGCCCCAAGGAACACAAGACCACAGATTGGGAAGGCAAAATACCACATGCCAGTCCCTGAAAAAGCCAATAGATCACAGACCACCCTGGACTTAAGGAAGACCAGCAAACTACACATCCAGCTCCCACCTCCAGCTTCCTCTTCCTGGATATGTGTACCTGGCACCCAGAAGCAAACTCGAACTCAGGAGCTGAGCAGAGGATCCCGGCCTGCCCACCCCTTCCACATACCATGGGTGCAGTCAGTCCTGATCTACTCCCTACAACTGTGTGGACATTCAGGCCCAGCCACACTGCCTGGGAGACAGTTAATCCCTTCTCTTTAAACCCCCCCACCCCTCACCCCCGGCAAGAACTAGGGTGAATGCTTCGCCTCTCTCCCTCCCCACTTCCGGTGGACAGAGACTGCTCACCCCACCCACCCACCCACACCCGGGGTAGGCCTGGCCCACTGCTCCCAGGCCTGGGCAGATTTGAGTCCCAACACCCAGCTCCCCCTAGTCTAAAGCGGGCGGGCCTACAGCACCAATGAGCCCTCCCCCGCACAAGTTCATCCCCTTGGTACCACCTTCCTCCCCCCAAAATGTAGTGGGTTATTCGCTCTGCCCCGCCTCTCCCACTCAAGGGGGATGGTGGCCTCTAGGTCCAGCCCCTTAACTCCGGACCTGTCTGGCCTTCCTCCACCCCAGAGCAATGTCAAAATGAACCCCGCCCAAGCAGCCTCGCCCCCTGCATAACTTCTGGCCTGACTCCCCCTTCCCGCGCCTTCCCTTTCTCCTGCTTCCAATGGGCCCCAGGAGGGGTCGCCCACATGGTGGGGCACGACTTTCTCTCAAACTGGGTTGCCCTGCACGGAAGTGCTGGGGACTTGAGGCCTAGCTTCTCTCACCAGAGACCTCCCTCCCACGCCCCCCCCCCCCCCCCGCGCTCAGCTGCACCGCTGGTTGCCACTTACCGGAGCCTCTTTTCTCCCCCAACTCCCAGCTTCGCCTGCCTCACCTAGCGGGCTGAACAAGATGGCCGCCGGGGCGAGGCCGCGGGGAGAGCCGCGGGGGCTTCTGGGAGTTGTACTCCAGCCGGCGCGCTGACGCACTTCGCGGCGGGGCGACAGGCGCCATTGTGAGGCGTGCACCGGGTGAGTGGGGCTAGAAAGCCGTGTCCGGCGGGAGCTCCCTGGGCGGGTGTGGGGTCAGTATTTGGGAGCGGGCACAGCCTGGGGCCCTGCCCTGCCGCGCTTGGGAGCCCGGAGTCAGACCTGCCTGCCGTCCTGACGACGTGCTATGGGACATGGTGTGACCTGGAACCCCGAGGGGAGACGGCGGTCTCGGGACCTGAGGGCTGAGGGAGCCGACTGTGCTTGGGAGCGCGGGGCCCGGGAAGGCGGACGACCCCCTGCGGGTACGTGGGAGCTGGGAACAGCGCGCTCCTGTTGGCCAGGGTCCTCTCCAATCGTGCTGCAGTGCGCTTTTGACACATTCTGGGCTCCTCCTGTGAGGGTGGACTTGCCATTTCCTGTGGATGAAGCCATTTGCGAGCACACCCGGGGAGAGCTCCCTGGCGATTTCCCCTGAACCCCACTTTGGTTTTCTCAGGACTTCACCCATTCCCGAGACAGACTGAGAGGGAGAAAAGTATGGCCTTCAGGCATCTGACGACCTGGTCCTGGGTGAGTAGAGGCTTCTTTTAGCTTTTGAGTCCACTCCTTTATGGGGGTGTGGTGGGGAGAGACCCCCTTCCGTGAGATTTCCTCGGGCCCCAGAGCACCTCAGGAAGCTGCAAGGGGTTGGTTGGGCGTGAGACAGTCCGCAGGTTGCTTTGCTTTCTAAGGGGTGTGGTTAGATTAGTGGCCAGATTGGGGGTGATTCTGAAGGGCAGGCTGAGGTGATTCCAGTTTACTCTAATCCATACTGAGCTGAGTAACTGACAGGTATAAGTGAGGATTAGGCTTCTGTTGAGGTTTCAAACAAGACGTGACATGAGCTCAGTTTAGCAATAAAAGGAAAAGAGAATAGTGGATGGATCCCTGAAAATAAATGAGATAGAAACAGAAGGGGCTCCGCTCAGCTCGTCTCAGCTCGTCTCCTGTAGCACAGCGGTTACGGCGCCGGCCACGTGCACCGAGGCTGGCCTGTTCGAACCCGGCACAGGCCTGCAGCACAACAATGACAACTGCAACAACAACAAGAAAAAAAACCGGGCTTGTGGCGGGCGCCTGTAGTCCCAGCTACTTGGGAGGCTGAGGCAAGAGTTTGAGGTTGCTGTGAGCTGTGAGGCCATAGCACTGTACCGTGGGCAACATAGTGAGACTGTCTTGAGGGAAAAAAAAAAGAAAAGAAAAAAAAAGAAACACTAGGGGCTGAAGTCTATTTTTTTTTTTTTTGAGACATAGTCTCACTATGTTGCCTTAGGAAGAGAGCCGTGGCGTCGCAGCTCTTAGCAGCCTCAGTCTCTTGGGCTTTAGAGATTCTCTTGCCTCAGCCTCCCAAGTAGCTGGGAATACAGGCGCCCATCACAATGACTGGCTGTTTTTTGCTGCAGTTGTCGTTGTTTGGCCCGCCCCTGCCGAACCCGCCAGCTCCCGTTTACGTGGCTGGCACCCTAGCTGCTGAGCTACAAGCCTGGAGCCATGGGCTGAAGTCTTGCATGTGATGATTCAGCTCAGGGAATTCCTTAGGAATTCTTATACTCCAATCCTCAGATTAATAAGAAATGGGCAGGATTTCATATGCCAGCAAGGTCTGGTGACCTGAATAGGGTCAAGCTTAGTGTTTGCTCAGAGTTTCTGACTGGCACAGAATCTCAGGATGTGACTCCCAAGATGATCATCATCTTGTACACCATTCTGTGATTTCACGGGCTCTGTCATCCTCCTTTGTCTTTCTTTGCCATGGATGAGGACATGCCCTGACTGAAGAAAAATCTGGATTTTAGGAACCAGTGACTTTTGAAGATGTTACACTGGGTTTTACTGGGGAAGAGTAGGGACTGCTGGACCTGGAACAAAAATATCTGTACAGGGAAGTGATGCTAGAGAACTACAGCAACGTGGTGTCAGTGGGTAAGGCTGGCCTCCATGTCAATAAAGATCTGTGCTTTGTGTGAAATGTGTGTCTATTTGGGCTTAAACTGCAGGGATCACAGTAGAAGTGTTATGGCCCTGGAGCCTGAGGAAGCAAGTGTGATTTTTCACCTGTAGGATAAGGACTTACTACTGCCTAATCCATTGCTAAGAGCCCCCGAGTACTAGGCATGTGTCTGTTAAGGATGTTTGCAGCTGCAGTAGTGTATGATTCCTGTTTTTATAATAAGAATTACATAGGATGTGGTATAAAATGTTCTACCAGGTCAAGTGTATCGTCATCAAAGAACCTAATCTCTTGCATCTCTGGCTACTGTGAACCTTTCCATCTTCTGGTTAGTCATTGTATGCCTGTGGCTTCAAACAATTCTGCATTCAAGGCAGAAATAAGGGAAGGGGTAGCGCTGGCCTGCTCCTTTTCACAGCTTTGCATTTAACAAGAAAACAAGCTTTTCCCAAAAGTCTCAGCTAACCCATCTCCCTTTGTGTGAGTGACTGGAACTGAGCCAAGATAGGGGATGGATAGGATTGTGGTCATCAGAAGTTATGTCATGCCATCACAGGGAGGAAGGTGGAAACAGCTTGTACAGCAGCAGGGCAGCATTTTCTCCCGAACACAGACCACCCCTGCAAGCCCTGTCTCTTTTCCTTTGAGCAGAATATCAGCTTTCCAAGCCAGATGTGGTATCTCAGTTAGAGGAAGCAGAAGAATTCTGGCCGTTGGAGAGAGGAATGCCTCAAGATACCTTTCCAGGTGAGAACCAGGCACATGGGAAGACCTTACAGGGAATGGATCAATTGATTAGTCTGGGACCAATGTTTTAGAAAAGAGTTGGAGAAGGTTGGAGTGATATAGTAAGTAACCACAGACATGCAGAACCAAGCTTTTCTGTGGCTCTGCCGCGGACCGCCCGGTCGGTGGCTTCCAGTCCGAGGGAATTCAGGGAGAAGAGACGAGGAGGGTTAAAGGGGCGACGCAGGAAAGACAGACTGACACACTTCACAGGTTGGAGTATGTAGCTGCAAAATTTATTGAGGGTATATGTTGGTATTTATACATTTTCTTTTCAAGGTTCAAATAATGCAATCTTTATTCTGCTTATGCTTGTAAATTATCTTTGTGTCTGCATATGCGGTTTATCATGCATTACATGTTTTCAAGGTTTTGCTCTCCGGAGGGAGGTTTATCAGTAACACCTGCTTACTCCCTCTTTAGGAATGTCAAGGCTTATAACTCCTCTCAGTTTTGCAACTCTTTTCAGTTTCTTATAATCTTTTTCTTTTTAAAATAGCTTGACATATTCCTTTATGTATAATGCTTGATTACTTCTATATATATTTTCTATATATTTTTATTCTTATTAGTAACTATATATGTTAGTGTTTAGTAATAGTATAGTCTGCTTTTAAATTCTATTATATATTTCTTTTACTACTTTAATTCTAATTAGATTAATTCTTATATTCATATTTTTAATCATGTTTGTGTTTTCTACTGTGCATCTATTGATTATAAACTTAGTGGCTTTAGGTGTTTTTCGAATAAATGGTTATTGTGAATAGTGATTGTGTGTATTGTGTTAAGACATGCTGTTTGCCCCGTGGCTCATTGTCTTAGTTTACTGACATTTATGATGGAAAAGAATTGCAGTCGCAAGTTTCCTTGTGGGCTATATCTGGATCAGTAATCTTTGAGTTTATTCTGTTGAAACTTCTTGGTTGCTTATCGGGAACAAACAGACATAAGACACAAATCAATAATCACATACACTCTCCTTCTACTAGTGCCTTCACCTATTAGGAATGCGGAAAACTGTGTGCTAGGCAGCATTTCTGCCGCTGTCGCACACAGGGGGTGCTGGGGGCCCAGCTCCGGGGAGCACTAACCTCCACTCCATCACTTACAGCGCGGACAGCGCCACCTCGCTGCGGCCTGATGCCGAGGGTGCGGCATGGCTCCAAAGTTAGTGTCCTACTTGGTTGAAAGGGAACCTGTTACTAGGCAGGTGGTATATGTGTTGACAGTAGGGGCTCCCTCACACTGTTCCATTCATTGTCTGCATTCCTCCCCCTCATGTAATCATTTTTAAGTCTGGTGTGTCTCTAGCCAGACTTCTGTTTATGGGTTTAGTGCACGTGTATAAATTTATATAGATGTTTTGGGGGTGTATTATACTCAATACAGACAGGTCTGCTTCACTCTTTAACAGATTCATTGTAGTCCACATTTTATTTTTCTTCTCTCCCCTTGGGAGACATTCCAGTTGTTGGAAAAAACTTGCTTGTATACAGTTTTTTGCACATACAAGTTAGTTTTTCTGTAGGCTAGATTTTTTTCTTTTTTCTTTTTTTGGATACTGTAGCTTGATGTACTTGCCATAAATTTGGTTACATTCTCCCTGAACTGAATCCAAATAGGCAAACAGTCATGCAGACCTAGGGCACATGTCACAAGTAAGGCTGCTTTAGCAGGTGTGGTGGCAATCCTAGGCGCATCAGTTATCTGTGCAAGAAACATAGTTGATACCAGTTAACTGTAGGATTGACTAAAGTGTAAGCTAAAAATCTGGTAGCAATAAATAGCCACCTAAAATCCTGTAAAGTATGTATAGCTCAGGCACATGAGTGCTTTTTGCCCTCTCTATCACCAGGGAAATTTTTTTTTTCTTTGCCCTGAAACAGAGTTTCATTATGTCACCCTTGGTAGAGTGCCATTGGCGTCACAGCTCACAGCAACCTCAAACTCCTGAAATCAAGCGATTCTCTTGCCTCAGTCTCCCAAGTAGCTGGGATTACAGGCACCTGCCACAATGCCTGGCTATTTTTTGTTGTAGTTGTCATTATTGTTAAGCTGGCCCATGCCTGGTTGGAACCCACCAGTCTTGGTGTATGTGGCTAGCACCATAACTGCTATGGGTACCGAGCCTTAATTTTTTTTTAAGATTTGTGGGTTTGATGGGTAAAGAAAAAAATAGCATATTAGGTTTAGTTCACATTTTCCTCACAGCTGCCAGAGTTGCATGTTTTATAAATTTATATACTCTTGGCATTTTTTTCTTCTGTGAGTTTGTGTATTTTCCCTTTTTTGTCACCTTTTATATGTGGTAATTAATATTTTCTGGATGTTAAGATTGAAATACTATATTCCAGACCTTCTATCTTCATGTAGTCTCTCTACAGAAGTTCTATAATTTCAAGTATTTTTTTTTTCAGGTCTGTTTTTATTACCGTTCTTGGTTTTGAATCATAAGTAGGCCAATAGTACGCATACTTTTGTGTTTTCTAGTATTTTCAAATTTATTTTTTGGTTAGTTCAGTTTATATGGAGTTTCCTCTGACACTTGGTGTGGGGTACAAGTTCTTTCAGCACTGTTTACTGACTATGTTCTTTGTTCATTGGATGTTAATTGTTTTTACTTTTTGGAAGAAGTTATGTAATTGCATTCACATGAACTTCCAAAGCATTGTGAAGCTGAGAGTGTGAAGAGTGGATGTCTGATTTCCAGATTTTGATGCGCATGACACTGGATTCTACTTCGATTCAAAACAGTTTATCTGGATGAAGAAATAGTCATCTAGTCTTTTCTAATGAATGAAAATCAGTAATATCCCCAGTTTCCCACCCAGAACCTACCACGGTGGTCATAGGGATATTTTTTTCCTTTAAGCAGTTAGCATGGGGACATAATAGACATAGAAGTACCCTTAGTGTAATGTGTAGCTGGAGTCTGTTGACTTTTTTTTTTTTCATGTCAATGCTGATAAATTACTTTAGGGAGGTGGGTTTTTCTTTGCTATCTTTTTTAGCTTTTCTATCATCAAGGCGTGCTGGCTAGAAAGCACACTGGATGCTTTGCCTTCTCTTTGTTCTCTGTGCTCTGATTTAAATACCACTGTAACTACCCACTTATGGTTACTATGTGAAATCTGTATTTGAAATCTGTATCTGGCCCCCATGTTTGATGATGGACTGTTCACCACAGAATAGTGGGGGTGTGGTCTCTCCTCTTCCTCTTTTTCTCAACTCTATTTCAGGTTTTTCCATGTTTTAGCTTGACATCTCGATTTTTTTTTTCTTTTCCACATTCAGAGGCCTTTCTGTTCTCTTCACTGAAAATGTTTCTACCCATTGGCACAGGTAACCAAACTATATGTCCTCTACAAGGTACCCTGCAGTGCAAGCACTTTGTGTCTGTCTGCCCATTGGTTTCAACCTTGATCATCTAGACTCCTAATGTCCCTTCTGGTCTTTATGGTTCCAGATTACTCTGGATGGGACGAGTTAGTGTCTCATCCTCCCTAGAGCTTAAGTCCCATATCCTGCATGGGAAACCTCCAGGTCATGTACTTCTGGATATAGTTCCCTAAATCTAGCTGCTCTGTGGGGGCACTGTGGGTGCCTATGGTTCTACACATAGGGGAAAGCTGGCTTCACAGGTGACAGATTGAGGGGTGGTGTCTCAGAGTTATAGGCTGTGTGAGGGAAGTTGTGTGAGGTTAGGGAGCTCTTGTATTTTGTGCCTGAGATGATGGGTGCCCAGTTAATCTCTGCTTTGTCACAGAGTTATTTGTTAGATGTTTTACTTCCTCTCCTTTCCTTCTTTCACCTCCCAAATATTTACAGACAGTCTCTTCTGTCCCATGCAGTATACTAAACACTTGTGTGAGAAACTGAAGCCTTAACTTAAACCCTGCCACCATACAGTTCATAATCAATTTGATGGCTGTTTGTAAGCAGATAGCACAGATAGAATAAGTTGTAGTAAGTACTGAAAAGTAAAAGAACTCAGTGGAAAGGGGAGAGCTATGAGAAATTAGGGAAGAAAGACTCTGCAGGGGTGAGATTTAAGCCAATAAGGGAAAATAAGTGTGCCAACATGCAAGAGTGTTGGTGAAAAGAGCTTCCAGACTTGGAGACGTCATTTGTAGTGACCATGAGATGGGAAAGAGCTTGGCTTTCTGAAGAACAGTAAGTTGCCCCAGTGGGGCAGGAGTAGATAACAAGTATAAAGAGGAGCATGTAGTTTGGCATAATCAAAGTCTCATTGGCTGTGAGCGGACTGCTTTGCATTCTTGAGACCGGGTGAGACGTACCTTTTCACGGCTCCCTTTGGGTAGCTTGTGAAGAAAGAACTGAGGTACAGCACTGTAGTAGACCATATGCCTTTAAGGAAAGGAGAAGCAAGAGCTAAGCTTGGAAACACTCAGCAATTATAAGAAACACCTGTAACATCTTGGTACTATTAACACCTTGGTGATAAGGGCATGGGGTAGGGGGGCCACAGTAGCACCTAAGAGAGAGGTCCTAGTACCAGGCTTGAGAGTAAGAGCAGGTTTAGGGAGAAGCAAGTGTGGGTGATTCATGAGTGGACTCAGTGGGGGTAGGTGAGTAATTGGTTGAGGATGGTGAAGGAAAAGCAGCCAAGAATTCTTCATAAGTGAAAGGAAGACTGAGTTCCTGTGATTATTTATAACATGTACTTACTACATACAGTGGTCCCCCAATATCGATGTGGGATTAGTTCCAGGACCAACCTTCACACAAGATACCAAAATCCACAGATGTTCAAGTCACTTATATGAAATGGTTTAGTATTGGCATGTAACTTATGCATAGCCTCTCATATGGTTTAAATCAATCTCAAATCATCACTCATAATGCTTAATACAATGTAAATGGTAAGTAAAGTAGTTGTTAATACTGTGGTGTTTGGGCAATAATGACAAGGGGAAGATTCTGGAAATGTGCATTATGGACACAACCATCCATTGATTTCCCCCAATACATTCAGTCCACAGTTGGTTGAATCAACAAATACAGAACCCATGGATATAGAAAACCATCTGTACATTCTTTCTTATATGTCATTATCTTATTTTTAAAATGTGATAAGGGAGAAAATTTACTTCTGAATTTTTGGCATGAACCAAGGACAGCTGGTAAATGCATGGACTTTTTCAAGGGGTAGAAGTACAGGGTTTTTTTTTTCTTTGTTTTGTTTTGTTTTTTGTCTTTGGGGGTTTTGTTTGTTTATTTGTTTAGCAGGCCCTGGCCTGCCTGGTTCAAGCCTGCCACTCTTGCTGCACAGGGCTGGCATTCTAACCATTGAGCTATAGGTGCCCAGTCTACTTTTTATGTTTAAATAATTTTAAACAAAATGTTTACACTAACACTACAAAGTCACAGGTTTTGCCTTGATTTTGAACTATCCCATGTCTTGACTGGTTCTGTTAATAAAGAGTTTGCGTGAGAAGAAAGTAAGAGACAGCTAAAGAGGTTTGCAGGGTGGCGCCTGTGGCTCAGTGAGTAGGGCACCAGCCCATATACCAAGGTTGGTGGGTTCAAACCAGTCCTGGTCAAACTGCAACAACAAAAAAATAGGTAGGTGTTGTAGTGGGTGCCTGTAGTCCCAGCTACTCCGGAGGATGAGGCAAGAGAATTGGCTAAGCCCAAGTGGTGAAGGTTGCTGTGAGCTGTGATGCCGTGGCACTCTACAGAGGGCAAGAAAGTGAAACTCCGTCTTATAGCCGGGCATTATGGCGGGTGCCTGTAGTCCCAGCTACTCAGGTGGCTGAGGCAAGAGAATCACCTAAGCTCAAGAGCAGGAGATTGCTGTGAGCTATGACGTGACAGTGCTCTACTGAGGGCGACACAGTGAGACTCTGTCTCTAAAAAATAAATAATTAAAAGCTCTATACTTCTAAAAATAATAATAATAAAAAAGAGGTTTGCAAAGCCAGTTGAGTGCACCCATTTGACCTCAGAAGGAGAGCCAGTCAGCACATAAATGTTTTTGGAATGGCAGCCTTTACTGTTGGCTGAGACATTTATCCCTCATAGAGGCCTCTTTATCCCACCACTGGCATGGCTATCCCTCATTAATGGACAGAACTGGAAGTGAATTCAAAGCTGGGCCTTTTTGGCAACTCAACTTGTGTACTTTTCCAGCTTTCTGTGTTCACAAGAATGACAGCCTAGGTCCTGGTTGTTGAAGTAGAAAGAAAATTCAATAAATGCCATATTCTCAAGAAAGCACTGAATGGGTAGTGATGCTGTGAAGGTAAAAAATGTGCTGAGGTAAATTTTATGGCAGTCACACTTCAGCTTTCAGTTAGTGTCCATCCCAAGAAGGCATTGCTCTGTGTGGCTATTGGGTAGAATACTTGAAATATAAACTAGATTTAGTCATTAGGGAAGCAAGGCAGGGAAGGGACTATTAATGAAGGTTATGCTCATAGGACATCCTACAAGAATTTAACACTTTTTACTTGTGAAGTCATTTAGTAGGAAATGAGCTCTAAAAATAAGAATATGGCATTCTTTTCAAATCTAAATTTTTGCAAAAAAATAATTTAAGGAAGGAAGTAGTTTAATTGGGAGAGAGAGATGCTTCTGTAGATTCCATCCTTCATGTAGCCCGACAGAATCACATAGACCACAGAGTTAATATATATATATATATGTATGTTATATATAGAGATAGATAGATAGATAGATAGATGTATATATAGATAGATAATGTAGGAAATGAGTGGAATACACTTGTTTGATAGAAAAGATAACTCATCTAAAAACAGAATGGAATAAAGCCCACTTTCAGCTCAGCTTGTCCTTTAAGGAAAGACTCACATGGGAGGTTAACCTTCAAAGACTATGAATGAAGTTCTTTTCATGAGTTTTTTAGCATCTGAGAACTCACACAGGGAAAAAAAATCTCAGTAATATCACATCACGAAAGACTCTGGCATAACTCAGACTTGAGAGAATTCATACTGTAAAAGTTCTTAACAGGCAGTGATTCTGTCTGAGAATTCTGAAATGATGATAACATGTAATTGCTATGGGGAAGTTGTATGCATAGCTCTCCTACTCAGCATCATGCCAAAATAGCCCAAGAATGTAATCAGTGTTGGGAATGCTTCAGGTGTTATAGAAGTCACTGGCAGGGTGCCCAGTGAATGACAAAGTGGGAACCCCTTCAGTAGGAGTCCTCATTGTTTTCAGCATAAGAGGACTCTTATGAGTGGAGATGTTCTGAATTTAATCTCTTCAGGCAAATTAACTGCCTTAGCCCTCACTTTATTTAACAGAACAAATAAATTTACCCTGGACAAGACAGGTGGATTGCTTGAGCTCAGGAGTTTGAGACCAGCCTGAGGAAAAGCAAGACCCTGGTCTCAATAAATAGCCAGGCCCTGTGCGCCTGGGAGGCTGAGGCAAGTGGACTGCTTGAGCCCAAGAGTTTGAGGTTGCTATAAGCTATGATGCTAGGGTGACTAAGTGAGACTGCCTCAAAAAAGAAAGAAACTTATGATAGAAAGAAACATTGAATAATGTAAAGGTGCTGTTTTATCTTGTTTTTTTTTTCCGTTTTTTTTTTTTTGTTGTTGTTGTTGAGACCAAGTCTCACTATGTCACCCTAGGTAGTGTGCTGTGGCATCACGGCTCACAGCAACCTCAAACTCTTGGGCTTAAGTGATTCTCTTGCCTCAGCCTCCTGAGTAGCTGGGACTTCAGGTGCCCACCATAATGCCCTGCTATTTTTTGGTTGCAGTTGTCATTGTTGTGTAGCAGGCCCAGGCTGGGCTCTAACCCAACAGCCTCAATGTATGTGGCCGGCACCCTACTCACGGAGTTACAGGAGCCGAACCTTATCCTATTTTTTATATCATACAGAACATAAGCCCTACCTAAAGGTTCGGTAACATAAGTATATAAATGTAGTAAAACAGATCTTTACTAGTTTGTTTTACTCTCACCTCCCATATTTGTCTTATAAGACCTGTATAAAATGTGAGCCTCTTGTCTAGGGAACAAACACTCTCTGGCATCCAGTGTTGGCAGCCAGGGCTAAATGCAAGGGCTGAATTGTCTTTAACCTTTATCTGAATATGAAGGAAAACAGACTAAACTTTTGAGGCAGACATTTTATAGAAAAAAGAAGAACACTTCCTCACCTTGGCGCTTGTTGCTCAGTGTCTAGGGTGCCAGCCACATACAGTGGGTTCAAATCAAGCCCAGGCCTGCCAAACAACAATGATGACAACTACAACAATAAGGAAAAGTAGCCAAGCGTCATGGTGAGCACTTGTGATCCTAGCTACTTGGGAGGATAAGGCAAGAGAATCGCTTCAGCCCAAGAGTTGGAGGTTGCTATGAGCTGTGATGCCATAGCACTCTACCGAGGGCAACATAATGAGATTCTGCCTCAAAAAAAAAAAAAAAAAAAGAAATTACTAAGGGTTTTAGTAATTAAAAAAAAAAAAATAAAGTGCTGTATAAAGAGGTAACTCACCAGAAGGTTTACTTTTTTGTGTGTTTTTTTTTTTGAGATAGTCTTACTATGTCACTCTTGGTAGAGTGCTGTGGTGTCACAGCTCACAGCAACCTTTAACTCTTGGGCTTAAACGCATCTCTTGCCTCAGCCTCTTAAGTTGCTGGGAGTACAGGCAGCCACCACAATGCCCGGCTATATTTTTGTTGCAGTTGTCATTGTTTTTTAGCTGTCCCAGGTCAGATTCGAACCCACCACCCTCGGTGCATGTGGCTGGTGCCATAACCACTTTGCTATGGGCACTCAGCCAAGGTTTACTGTTAAAATGTATAATTCAGGGATTTTAAAACTATTTTCACAGGGTTCTGGAACCATCACCACTATCTAACTGCAAAACATTTTAATCACCATGGCAGGGAACCCATGTCAGTTAGCAATCCCCTTTCTATTCCCTCAATTCTTCCATCTCCTGGCAATCACCAATCAAGTTTTTGTCTGTATGGATTTTGATATTTCATATAAATGTACTAATATGGCCTTTTATATATGATTTCTTTCACTTTAGCATGATGCTTTCAAAGTTCATCTGTGTTGTGGAATGTATCAGTTGATTTTTTTTTTTTTTTTTTTTGAGACAGAGTCTCAAGCAGTTGCCCTGGGTAGAGTGCTGTGGTGTCACAGCTCACAGCAACCTCCAACTCTTGCACTTAAGTGATTCTCTTGCATCAGCCTCCCAAATAGCTGGAATTATAGGCACCTGCCTCAATGCCTGGCTATTTTTTGGTTGTAGTTGTCATTGTTGTTTGGCGGGCCCAGGCTGGATTCAAACAGCTCTGGTGTATGTGGCTGCCATCTTAGCCACTTCAGCTACAGGTGCTGAGCCTATCAGTTGATTTTTTCTTGTTGCCAGATACTTTGTTGTACAAGGGGATCACAATTTCTTTATACGGTCATCAGTTGACGGCTAAAAAGGGGAAATAACACAGATGTCCTGTTATGAATAATACTGCATTCTGAGACAGGTTTTCGTAAGCATATGCTTTCAGTTCTATAAGAAATACTCAGTTCTTTTGGGAATATTTACTAGATGGAGAGTTGGGGAGTTATATGTAACTTTACATTTACGTTTTTGAGGTTTTACCAAAGTATTTTGCAAAGTGGTACAGCATTCTGTATTGCCACCAGGAGTTTGTAGGTCTAGCAGTTTTTCCATATTCTTACTTGTTACGGTCCATCTTTGATAAAAACCGTTATTGTAGGTATAAAGTATATTTTATGATGATTTTGATTTGCAGTCTTCTGATGGGTAATGATACTGAGCATCTTCCCATATGCTTTTTCACCATTTGTCTTGTTCTGTTCTTGACCTGCAGAATATCTTGGGCCTCAAATCAAAATTCAGCTGGGTCCTCTTCCTGGTGAGAATCCCCTGATGAACATTGAGGTTGTTGAGGTCCTCACACTGAACCAGGAGGTAGCTGGTGCCTGTAATGGCCAGATTTGCACCGTCTATGCTGAAGATGGGATCCTGAGTCCTGACATTCTCAAGGAGCCAGTATAACTGCTGGGTGAGCATCCAGCTGATCCTGAGGCAGCTCATCAGAAATTTCGGCAATTTCATTATGGGAATGTGGTAGGTCCCCGAGAAGCCCTCACCTACCTTCGTGAACTGTGTCACCAGTGGCTGGAGCCTGACGTTCACTCCAAGGAGCAGATGCTGGAGTGCTGGTGCTAGAGCAGTTCCTGGGTGCACTACCTGGGAAACTCCGGATGTGGGTGGAATCACAGCATCCAAAGGACTGCAAAGAGGTGGCAGCCTTGGTGGAGGATGCGACTTGGATATCTGAGGAGGAAGGTGAGTGCAGTGGAAGGGTAGGTAGGTGTGCTGCTCCATGTGGGTGTGTTAGAGGACTCTGCAGGAGAGAGAACTTCAGACTTCCTGGGAGAGTCAGGGGACGGGTAGTGCACACTGTATGCAGACCAAAGATATCTGTGTCCCCATGTCAGAGCTATTGAAATCCCTGGGGTAGGTTCCAGCACTACATTCTCCAAGGAGCCCTCCAGAGGCTCCAATGAAAGCTTCCAGATAAAGTACTTCTTTTTTTTTCCATTTGGGATCCCTGCTGTACTACGATTCCTTTATTACTTGGTGAGACAAACAAAAGTATTGAGCTCTCAGAGCCTACAGTCTAGCAGGAGAGACAGGGATTTAACAAATGAATGTGCATGTGATGATGGTGGGATCACGATGAGTTTGAGAGTCCTCTTGGAGCTCATGGAGGCTGAGTCAGTGGAGTTGACACCTGGCCATGTAAAGAAAAGGCAGGAAGAATGAGCATTGCTTATTAGGGCCTAAGAATAGATCACAGTATGTGCATGGATAATTTGGGTAGGTTGGTACAGAAAGGGAGCAGGGGACTGAGCTGGCACAGCCTGTGAGGGCCCTGTGGTGGTTTGCATGCTGTTCTAAAGATAAAGCAGTGGGAATTGATCCCTGAACTCTGAAGGTGGGGGCCACAGTGAGACTTGAGACAGGTACAGGTGTTCCTGCCTGTAATTCCAGTACTCTGGGGGGAGGATCTCTTAAGCTCAGGAGTTGCAGAACAGCCTAAGCAAGAGTGAGAGTACATTTCTACCAAAAAAATAGAGAAAATTATGTAGTCGATGTGGTAGGTGTCTGTAGTCTCAGTTACTTGGGAGGCCAAGGCAGAAGGATTGCTTGAGCCCAGGTTGCTGTAAGCTAGGCGGATGCTAGGGCACTCTAATCTGAGCAATAGAGTGAGACTGACTCTCTCTCTCTCAAAAAAAAAAAAATTGCTTTGAAATATCAAGCAGGGACAAAAAAAGAAGAAGAAATGTATCATGCTGAGTATGGTGGGTGATGAACAGAGGACAGAAAGGAGAGTACAAGCATAGTGGCTACTTTGAGCTATTGCCCATCCTCCCAAGAGAGGTGGCTGGCTGGGGAGAGAGCACACATGTGAGTTTTACAGAGTATGGATGCTTCTGCATTGTGTACCTCCATGTTCCATGTTGATAGGTATCCATAAGATGTTTCTGAAGTGAATGAATGATTAACTGGTTGATGTTTATGATTAAGGGGAAAGGAGGAATCCTATAGAGGAGATGGTGGGATTCTAAGAACAGGTAATCCTGGAGAAGGTGTGGTGGGGGGGTGGGGGGGAAGGCAGATACAGAGTTTGGGGTGCTGTGGTCTTCAGAACAATTGTCGCAAAGGTGTCTGTGTCCTCATTGTAGATGCACCCTCTACATCTATTATCTTAACAGGGACAAAGGGATCTTGGAGATATGATTAGGTTAAGAGTCTTGAGATGTGAGAATAGGTTAGATTATATGGGTGGGTCTAATGTAGATGTGAGAATAGGTTAGATTATATGGGTGGGTCTAATGTCTTTGCAAGGTTCTTTTTTTTTTTTTTTTAAGAGACACTTTATTGCCCTTGGGAGAATGCCATGGCATCACAGCTCACAGCAACTTCCAACTTCTGGGCTTAGGTGATTCTCTTGCCTCAGCCTCCTGGGTAGCTGGGACTATAGGCACCTGCCACAATGTCCAGCTATTTTTATTGTTGTTGTTGCAGTTTGGCTGGAGACCGGGTTTGACCCACCACCCTCGGTATATGGGGCCGGCGCCCTACTCACTGTGCCACAGGCGCCACCCCATTGCAAGGTTCTTAAGAGAGGGAGGCCACAGGATCAGAGTCAGAGAAATTTGATGACAGAAGAAGGAGTGATATGAGGAAGGGCCATGAAATACATATTTGGGATAGCCACTAGAAACAGAAAAGGCCAGGAATGGGTTTTCCCCTAGAGCCTCAAAAGAAGCCCAGCCCTACTGACACATTGATATTAGCCCAGTGAGGTACATATCATACCAGACTTATGATCTCTAGAACTGTGAGCTAACAAATATGCTCATTTGAGCCACCTAGTTTGCAGCAGTTTATTACACCAGCAATACGAAACTAAATATCGGTTCTGGCCGGGGCGCAGTGGCTCATGCCTATAATCCTAGCACTCTGGAAGGCCAAGGTGGGTGGATTGCCTGAGCTCATGAGTTCGAGACTAGCCTGAGCCAGAGCAAGACCCCATCTCTAAAAGTAGCTGGGTGTTGTGGCAGGTGCCTGCAGTCCCAGGTAAGTACTTGGGAGACTCAGAAAAGAGAATCACTCGTGCCCAAGAGTTTGAGGTTGCTGTGAACCATGATGCCATGGCACACTACCTAGGGCGACATAGTGAGACTCGGTCACCAAAAAAAAACAGGATAGAACATTACATTATTCAATGTATTTCTTTCTAGCATAAGTTTCTTTCTTTTTTGAGGCAGAGTCTCACTTAGTTGCCCTAGGTAGAGTGCCCTGGCATCATAGTTTACAGCAACCTCAAACTCTTGGGTTCAAGCAGTCCACTTGCCTCAGCCTACTAGGCCCATGGGGCCTGGCTATTTTTAGAGATGGGGGTCTCGCTTTTCCTCAGGCTGGTCTCAAACTCCTGAGTGCAAACAATCCACCTGTCTTGTCCAGATGAGACTCTGTATCAAAAAAAAAAAAAAAAAGAGAGAGAGAGAGAAAGAAAGAAATACAGCTACCAAGGAGACAGCTGTGGAGTTCCTGATATCCAAGTCAGTGAGTTCATCCTGTGTTTAACCTCACACATGGATGGAATCAATTAATATCACAGAAAACAGAAGTCTTCCAGGAAACCCTCAGAATCCCTCTCTTAGTGATGATCACATCACTTGGGACTCTTAGGTGTGACTGCCACAAAACACTTTCATAGAATGGCTCAGGGAGGAGGAAAGTTTCTTGAAAAACTTCTTGGATGATGTAGCATCAGACACAGCTGAATCCAGGACCTCATAGTGTCCTCAGAACTCATCTTCTCTCCCATGTGTCAGTTTTTTTGCCCTTGGTTGGCTTCACCCACAGGCAGTCTATCTCTCTGCGGGTCCTCCCATTGTGGAATTTCTCTTTTCCAAACATTCCCAACATTCCCAAGCCTGTTGGCTCTGATTGTTTGGTTGTGGGCTGTGTTCATCCCAGATTCAATCACTGGCCAGGCTAGGTTACATCAGGTACCCCTTGATGTTGCAAGTGGAGCCAGTATGATACAAGCTTGCAAAATGTGTGGTGCCATGTAAAGAAGATCACAAGGAGGAGCCATGGTTGAGGGGTCATGGGGCCAGATGGGCCTGTTTTCTAAGGTGGAAGAAAGTTGATGAAGTTCGTGTCAAGATTGGTACATGTCCTGAACGCTGGGGAAGTCCATGAGGTGGCAGGAGTGATGGCAGAAAGGAGTGCCCACGTGGGCAGGGTGGAGGGCTTGGATGCTAGAAATGGGGGCTTAGCTTCACAGAAGGCATGAGGCAGCCATCTCATCGGGGCTGGGGCCCAAGATAGTCCGTAGAGAGGGAAAGAGTGGGACCAGGAGTCTCAGCAGTGGGAGCACTGCTCCCTGTGGCCTGTGCAGAGTAAAGCATCTTGTACCCATCCAGATGTGGGAAGACAAGTACCTTGAAAAGACTGGAGGGTCGAGAGTAGAGGGCTGAGCGTGGGAGAAGAGAAGGCAGGACCAGGGACATCACAGGGTGTAGCAGAATGCTGGTGTGCGATAGCAGAGATAGGCTGCCTTTGCCCTTCTGGGGTATGACCACACCTACTGATGTCCTCCCAGCACCACCTGCCCAGCCTTCACAGGACCCCACCTGCTGTCTCAAAGTCCCTGCCCAGCAGGAAAAGAAGCAGCAGAAGGCTACAGCCATCCAGCCAGAGATGGCCCTGCCTGAGGTGAGTGGGGAAAATCACCCTCTTCTGGTCCCAGCATCCCTTGTGAAGCAGGCCCACAATTGAGGCTTTCCACAGGTTGAGCCATTCCAAATCTCAGCTCTTAGGTCTGTGCTGGACTCTGAAGCAACCTGAATGTGAAGAGAATCCCTGCCCTCTAGCCACAGTGGCATCACTAGAGAGAGGGCACGGTGACCTGGGAGTTGAGGCATGAGACAAGGGAGGGGACTGACCAAATGTTTCCATAGACTTGAGAGATAGAACAACCTCAGGCCAGGGGTGTGTGGACATTTATATCCCAGTTCGTGTAAGAGCCTTCATCCTTCAGAAATGCATTTCTGGGATTTGCTTCTGAATAACCCAGAGCTAGGGTCTGGGTAACACAGGTAGGTCGTGTCTTGCTGACCATCAGGGTAAGGGTGTATCTGTGGCATTGGTCAGAATTATTTGCAAGTGACTGATACTGACTCAAGCATAGAAGTAAATTTATTGGCTTTCATGTATTCTGGATTAGGCTTAAGGCAAGGCTGCATCCAGGTGCTTCCAGGTGATGGAAAGAATCTCTGACCATCTCCAGTCTCATGGCTCTGCTTTCTCTCATTCCTTTTCAGGAAGGTTGTGTCCCATATGGGCAAGATGCCTCTCGTCCAAGCAAAGCAAAGTGGAGGTGATCTCATCTTCCCAGAAAGGACCAATCATAGCACAGCCAGAGTGACTGTCCTGCTCTAGCTCAAGTGGGGAGGTAGTATTCATACAAGGAGAAGGCTCTGCAGTGGGAAGTTGTCAACCTAGGGTAGGGTAGATACAGATGTGGGAAAAGGGAAATAGCTTGCATATACTTGGGGCTCTTTGTGAAGTAGGAGCTTTGGTTCCTGGAGAAAGGGACCCAGTAGACCTCTTTAGCCACAAGTGGGTATCTCTAAACAAATCCCCAAAGCAGGAGAGTCCCTATCACAGTGGGTTTTGTAGGAATACTCAGCCAGATTTTCTTCTGCCCCCATTAAGAACCCTCCTGAGCAGACAACACATGTGACTTCACGGGAACCAGTGACTTTCCAGGATGTTGCTGTGGACTTTACCCGGGAGGAGTGGAGGCTGCTGGGCCTAACACAAAAGGACTGAGTACCATTATGTGATGCTGGAGACATTCGGGCACCTGGTCTCTGTGGGTAAGGCCAAACCCTCCCTTTCCCTGTCCTAGGGCTGATCTGCCTTAGGGACTCCGAGTTGGGGTTTCCCCTTCTCTGGGCTGAGAACTAGGACTGGTTATTATTCCTTGGGGATCATTCCGGTCACTCAGCATCAGAGAGTTCATTCTGGAGAGAGACCATTTGAATGTCAGGAGTGTGGGAGACCTTCAGTGATCGCTCGGCCATCTCCCAGCACCTGAGAACTCACACTGGAGCTAAGCCCTAGCCATGTCAGGACTTCCGCCAGAGCTCCCACCTCATTCGGTATCAGAGGACTCACACTGGGGAGCGTCCATATGTGTGCCACAAATGTGGAAAGGCATTCACCCAGAGCTCACACCTTATTGTGCACCAGAAAACCCACAATAGGACAAAGTGGAAGAAGAAACAGCCTACATCATAGCTCTCAAGCCAGTTGAAGAGACAGTGCCTTTTCAACTTGATTCTGCAGTGGAACATGCATTTGGATGGTTGGGAATTGGGACTGAATGTGAAAGAAACAGAGGGAGGACATTCCCCAAACCAAAGAACCACTGGGGACACCACCATTCTTTTAATTAGAGTAAAGAAAATGAGGAGTTGTCAATGTTTGGGAAAAAGATTTAATTTTTCAATCAGTTGATGTGCTACTGTTTGCTCATTCATTTAGTCCTTAAAAATTATATTAGTGACAGTGCCCGTAGCTCCATGGGTGGCAAGCTGGCCACATACACTGAGGCAGGTGGGTTCGAACCCAGCCTGGGCCAGCTAGACAACAATGACAAGTGCAACCAAAAAAAAAGGTGGCGCCAGTGGCTAGAGCACCGGCCACAAGCAAAGTTACATTAGTAAAATCTCAAAATGCTTGTAATTTTTTTTTTTTTTTTTTGAGACAGAGTCTCACTTTGTCACCCTTGGAATAGTGCCCTGCATTATAGCTCACAGCAACTTCAAACTGGCTCACGTGATCCTGTTGTGTCAGTTTTTCCTTTTTAGTAGAGACAAAGTCTCACTCTTGCTCGGGCTGGTCTCAAACTCGTGAGCTCAAGCAGTCCACCCACCTCAGCCTCCCAGAGTGCTAGGATTACAGAAATGAGCCACCCCACCCAGCCAAAAATGCTTATGAATTTAAAAAGACAGGTAATTAATAATCTGTGTACTGATTTTGTATCCACAGTAAAAATTTGAGTCTGTGGACAAGGACTTTAAAAAGAATGTGGTTAAACTATATATTTCTGTATAGAATCTCTTTCCTTGGCCAGAATGGTGGCTCACTCCTGTAACCCGAGTGCTGTGGGAGGCTGAGGTGGGTGGATTACTTGAGCTCACAGGTTTGAGACTAGCCTGAGCAAAAAAGTGAGACCCTATATCTACTAAAAATAGAAAACCTGAGGCAAGAGGATCACTTGAACGTGAGTTGGAGGTTGCTGTGAACTATGACACCACGGCACTCTACCCAGGGTGACAGCTTCATACTCAAAAAAAAAGAATTTCTTTCCTTCATCTACTTAAATATCCTTACAGTAATGTTTTCATATTTAAAATAACACTTCTGAAGCACAAAGAATAAAATTATATAATTTTTTTAATTAAAACAACCACCTCAGTGCCTGTAGCTCAGGGATAAGGGTACCGGACACATACAACAGGGCTGCTAAACAAGTATAACTACAACAAAAAATAGCTGGGTGTTGTGGGTGCCTGTAGTCACAGATACTTGGGAGGCTCAGGCAAGAGAATCGCTTAAGCTTAAGAGTTGAAGGTTGCTGTGAGCTGTGATGCCACAGACTCTATGAAGGGCAACATAGTGAGACTGTCTAAAAAAAAAAAGAAAAAGCAATATTAAAAGGAAGATTGCCAGATAGTTTCAGCAAATTCTGTGCAAGGCTGCACAGTACCTTGGGCCTAAAGTTCTACCTTTGTTGGGATGACCAGTTCATTCCACTCTTTAGGGTATTATGATACAGTTTGTATAGAGAAGGGAATCTTTGAAGAACCCAGAGGACTAGAAAGTCCAGGAAAGTATGTGTTGCTTTCTGGGAGTATACATTTATTTTGTTTCCATTTTTCCTAAGACCCCTACCAAGGAGGTAATGGCTGTGTCCAGGTGCCAGCCAGGAAGTTAAACAACAGTACATTGGCAGCATTAAGGTAAGATACCCATATTAAATATTCTCCAAGTCATACAGCCTGTATAGCACATGCCCATTCAATCCCTCCACAGCTGCACATATATTGAGTTCTGCATGACACTCGAAAACACCCTCTTAAAGCTGGACAAAAAATACTTAAATTCAACAGATGTTGAGTGCTGCTCTGCATAGCTCCTTAAGAGTCCTTAGGGTCATGCCTTCTAAGCTGAAGGCATCTCCTTTCTCCACAATCTGAATCATGTCTGAACATGTGAACCCCATGGATGCTTCCTTGCTAAAGAGCATTCTTCTCTAGAGCTATGATTCGAAGCTACAAGGTATCAATAAAATTGTTGGAAGTGGGCACCATCTCCAAACTGGGTTGGATTTCCATTCTGGTGAGCTAAAGTGATCCCAGATTCTTTGGGAACTTTCCCCCTGAGAGGTGGGGTTCCATTGAGAAGATGGTATCCATGGCTGCTTCAACTAACAAAATGAGGTGGGAGTTAGTGCATCAGTCCCCAGGCCCAAGCTTTGGGCAGCTTTCATGTCTTTATCACTTAAAACAGTGGTCTGTTCCCAAACATTTTGGACCCGGCATTGTTTAATGGAAGACAATTTTTCCATGGACCAGGGCCTGGGGAGATGGTTTCAGGAAGATTCAGATATGTTACATTTATTGTGCACTTTATAATAATAAAGTAATAACAGGCACTGCCTGGGTTATGAATGAGACAGGCCCTGTAGGTTTGTTAAGTTGAATTTGTATGTAAGTCGAAACAGGAACAATAACCTATTACCTGTAATAGACTCCATTTGTAAGTGCAAGTTGTATGTAAGTTGGAGATTTGTAACTTGGGGACTTACTGTAGTAGCTGCTGTTCATAAGTGAAGTTGTAAGTAAGTCGGATGTTTGCCACTCTGGGTCTGCCTGTATTCCATTGTAATGTATAACAAAATAATTATACAACTCACCATAATGCCTTCTTCCGTCACCTCTACACACAGGTGAGAAGAGTCTCACAAATTCTGAATCACAGAAGGGGAAGAAGTGAAGTCTGTGGAGGGACCACACAGTATTTCTGAGCCATGGTTTGCTCCTGCCTTGCAAAGACTACAGGGAGCTGAAGGATTCTGGAGATTGGTGGACACATTTCCTGAGTTCCTCTGAGCTGCAATTTTTGACCCGCTCACTAATGTTAGTAATCACTGTATCATTGATAGAAGGTGATTTCTTCTATTTTAGAATCAATAGAGTTCATTGCAGTATGGATTTTAGACCCAAATGGGAGAATCAATATGTTTATCATATTATTATTCCTCCCAGGAACTAGGAGCCAGGAAAAAAAGGACAGTCTCCAAAATACATCCTCTAAGTGTGCTATCGAGGACCAGTAAGTATCCCCGAGTGGCAGCATTTCCTATCAAAATGCGACAGAATTTCTTTTTTTAGAAAAGTGCCAAGTTAATTAGCACCTTATAGGCCCTTGTTACAGCTCAAAACGACTTTACATCTGCTGATAATTTAATCGTTATGAATGTGACACATGAAATCGAGCTTCACATTCTGTTACGTAATGTAAATTGACAGCCAACACCACTCAGTAGCTTCATGTCATTAATAAGGTTGTTTCTTAAACTCATAACTGATATCAAGTTGTTTTTTCTCAGTAGGTTAAGACAATAGACCCAACACATGTGACAGTTTTGAGATGTGAAACTTCCTGGGGGCATCTGTGATGCTTCTGGAAGTCATGGGCTGATGATGGGGGACATCAAGTGGGCCCTGATCTCTGTTTGAGGTCAAGAAGGTTCTACAGGGACATCCTGTGGGGCGGGGCAAAGGGCTCTCCAGCCACCACTGCCCCACGTTGTCTTCGGCGATTGATGGAGGTGAGGGAAGGATCCTCTTCTGCTCTAGAGGGCTTCAGGGAGGGGTGCAGATGCATCCGAGGTTGTGAGGAGCAGGTGTTTGTGAACAGAGCCACAGACCCATGCCCTCTTAGGCTTCCACAGCCTTTCATAATTGGCTTCTGGGATCCTTCTGGTCAGAACATTCTGAGAGACACTCTTGGCACAAGTGCACCGCCTGTCAGCACAGGGACAAGCCACACCACACAGGGACAGCATGACCCATGCGCCTGCTGAGCACCAGCTCAGGCCATGGGTGCAAACTCACATGCAGTCTGCATGGCTAGCTGGTGGCTTTCACTCTTGCATCTCACACAATGTTGCCTGAATCCTCAATATCTCCTGGAGTCTTGGCCTCTGTCCATCCATGACTTAATTATACTTTTCCTTTCAGACATTCTGAAAGATAGGAGGGAAGCTCCTTTCCACCTTTTTCAAGTGGAGTAGAATTGTGCTCAGGGTTGAAGATTAAAACCAGAATCAACAAACAAAAACAAGTCAACAGCAAAAACAAAGAGAAGGCAAGGGCTAGCAGGAAGGATGGAAAGAGCAAAAGATTTGGGTTGGATGGAACAGAAAGGTCGTGGGTTTCATAGGCTTCTCAGGGACTTAGGCTTGGAGACTGCAGGGTCCTTGAGGACTTGAGAACAAGGGTCTGACATTGGGAGGACTGGACGTGGGGAGGGGGTGTCTGAGGCCACACCGATCCACCTCTGGAGTTTAGAATTGGAGCACCCGCCCTGGTGAAGGGGGTTCCCGACTTAGGTGCCTGGGACAGAAAGTCTCAAGGACTAGGCAGGGAAACCCATGCGTGGGTCTGCAGGGGGTGGAGGGGACTTCGGCAGTGCAAGGCAGGGGATAGGAGCCTGCAGGATTCTCACATCTGCAGCCTGAGGAGTCCTGGTCACTGCTCATGAGGGAATCACATGTGTCTACAGCTCGGTTTGTGAGCTGTGAAGGGTACGTCAATTGGAAGTAGTTAAGACCCATACCGGGTGTGGTGGCTGAGTGGTCTGTCTATGTAAAACCAACTCTAAATCCAGCCTGTTTTGTGTTCTTGAATAAGAAATTACGTAGCTTACAATGTGTGGGGTATGTTTTTCCTTCTTAGTAAAAATAAATACATGGTACTAGTAGGAAATCTATCAGGGTGTCCAACCTGCAGCCCGCAGGCCACACGCAGAGTTTTGAGGAATGTGGATCTTGAAAAGTATGTACAGGCTTGGCGGTGGTTCCCACCTGCGATCCCAGCACTCCAGGAGGCTGAGGCAGGAGGATTGCTTGAGCTTAGGAGTTTGAGACCAGCCTCAGCAAGAGCAAGATCCTGTCCCTACTAAAAGTAGAAAAATTAGCTGGGTGTGGTGGCGGGCACCTGTGGTCCCAGATACTTAGGAGGCTGAGACTAGAGGATCACTTGAGCCCAGGAGTTTGAGGTTGCTGTGAGCTGTGACACACAGCACTCTAGCCTGGGGCAACAGAATGAGACTGTGTCTCAAAAAGGAAAGAAAAAAAAAGAGAAGAAAAAAGAAAAGTATGCCTGGATCTTCTTTTTCTGCTAATCAGCTTTTGTTAGTATGTGTGGTGTTGTTGTTGTTATTATTATTATTGTATTGTTGGGGATTCATTGAAGGTACAAAGAACCAGGTTGCTTACATTGCATTTGTTAGGTAAAGTCCCTCCTTTCATTATGTCCAGTGTTTGTGTATTTAATATATGTCCCAAGATAACTCTTCTTCCAACATGTGGAAAAGGTTGAACGCCCTGGCCAACCTGGTACGAAAAATAAATAGATAAACAGAGCTCCTAAATATACTATTAGATAGAGATAAATCCGTACAATAAACTTGATATAGATTCTTCCTCTTCCTCCTCCTTTATTTCTTCCTTTTTCATCATCTCTCATTGTGTGTGTGAAATGGATACACAACATATCGCATTCTACTTTGTATCATGATTTTCCTCCTTAGTAGTGAAGACAACTTTTCGTGCATCTGAGACATTATTGTGATGGCTGAAGAGTGTTCCACTGTGTGGTTTATTCAATCTCATTGCCTGATGATTGACATGATTCTCCCTCTAGTATTTCCTTTTGTTTGGGGAAAGAGGACATTGGGGGATTATATTCCTTGAGCTGATAGTGAGCCCTGAGGTCTGCTGGGGAGGCAACAAGGAATGCTTTCAGAGACATAGACTCTCTCTCTTTTTATTTTTATTTTATTTTATTTTTTGAGACAGAGTCTCACTTTGTTGCCTTCAGTACAGTGCCATGGCATCACAGCTCACAGCAACCTCAAACTCTTGGGCTCAAGTGATCCTCTTGCCCCAGCCTTCCAAGTAGCTGGGACTACAGGTGTCTGCCACAATGCCCAGCTATTTTTAGAGACAGGGTCTCACTCTTGCTCAGGCTGGTCTCAAACCTGTGAGCTCAGGCAATCCACCCGCCTCAGCCTCCCAGAGTGCTGGGATTACAGGCATGAGCCACAGTGCCCAGCCAAGAGACATAGACTCTCAAGGTGGGTTACAGTTTGGGAAAATTTTGACCCAGTTTCATTCAGGGTCATTTATAAACCCCTTCCCCTTTGGGGTGGTTCAGTCTGGACTTGACAGTGACTGGGAATTTACTACATCAGAAAGCCACCAAAGAACTTTTAAAATCCTTTTAAAGTTTTTTTAATGCAGTGATCCAGAATTTGCTTTAGAACCTAGGATCTAGAATCAGATAGGCTGAGACTGTAGGCCTGGCTCCTCCACTCACCAGCCTTGTGAACTAGGACAAAAGGCTTAACCTCTCTGGCCCTCGTTTTCCCCATCTGTAAAATAGGTACAATAAAAGAATATGCCTCAGTTGCAAGGAATAGTAAACAAGATAAGGGACGGGCAGTGCACAGAGAGAGCTCAACAAAGGTCACCTGTGGTCACAGTAATGTCCGTACATAGTCACAACACAAACTGTATTTGGTCCCTGCCATGTGACAGCAAGTTAAAGGCGTTGCCTGTTCTTGGAACCTATTTCCGTCTTGTTGTCTCTAAGTTTCTTTTCTTCAAAGGATAGTAGTCATGTACCTCATCCAGCTCCCTCTCTCCCGAATATGCTTCCATTTTTACCATTTTGAACTGCTTTGAGGCCATCTCTTTACCTGCTCCACCCCTTCTGCACTTTCCCAGACAAAAAGCTACCTTTGTGATTTGATCCCCACGGGGTGCCCTGTTTAGTGCACAGGGGTCTTCCCTCCCCAGGCCTCTGTTGCATCCCAGCCTCCCTGCACATGGGTGAGGACCTTCTCTGGGCAGATGGATTATATCTAAAAAGAAGCTGTTCTGATGTTCAATTTCATTTGCTTCCTGCTTCCCTCTTAAGGACAAATTTGGACGGACTTATCAGCATAAAAACGTCCCTAAAGTGGAAATGATACTGAATTTCTTGAGGGCAGACCTTTTCTGTTATCTTACCAAATGCTTTAAGTGCATTTTAAATGTTCCAACAACATGTTTATAAAGGAAGCTGTTCTACTAGTGTCACTTGAACAGTTGGGGAAAACCTGGAATTCAGAGACATGAAGCAAAATATTACAAAACACTGGGCTGTTAAGTTTGGGAATTTTAGCATGTCAATAAATAACTTTTTCCTGCTCTCACAAATTCAAAACGAATTGACAGACAGACCCAAGAGTCAAACAGCTTTAGTATTGCAAAGCTAATTGGAAAATGTGGTTATAGATTTATGGCCAATGGGGCTTGTTGACACCTTCTTTTCTGTTTCCTTCTCATGAGTTAAGATTTTGTAAGAGGCCAACCAAGGGACAAGGGAATGTTAGGGGTTGAAGAACAGTTTGCTGCTCCACGTCGATCAGTGGTGAGTGGACGGGGGAGAGAAAGAGAGGGGTAGAGAGAAAGAATATGAATTCCCAGAACTTGTTTATTTTTTTGAATTCAGATTAACATGAAGGTACAAATGATTAGGTTACATCATTGGTGTGTCTAAGGTAAAGTTCAAGTTGTAGTTGAGCCCTTCACCCAGGGGGTGTGCTGTGTACCCTCACAATGTGCCCACCAGGTAAGAGCTTGCCAATCCCTGTCCCTCCTCCCCCCAACTTGAATATACTTGTGTTTTTTCTCTCATATGGGCATGTAGTTGTTTTTCTGTTGGTTTCATATTGGTATTGAGTACATTGGATACTTGCATTGCCATTCTTGTGATACTTTACTAAGAAGAATGTGTTTCAACCCCATACAGGGAAATATACAAGATGCAAAGTCACTTACCATTTTTATGATTGAATAGTATTCTATGATATACATATCCCACATTTTGTTAATCTATTCGTGGGTTGATGGGCATTTGGGTTGCTTTCACATCTTGACGATTATGAATTGAGCTGTAATAAATATTCTAGTGCAAATATCCTTGTGATGTAATAATTTATTTTCTTCCAGGTAGATACTGAATGATAGGATTTGGGGATCAGATGGAAGGACAACTTTTAGTTCTTTGATTCTCCATACTTCTTTCCACAGAGGTTGTATTAGTTTGCAATCCCACCAACAGTGTAAAAGTGTTCCCTTCTCTCCGTGTCCTTGCCAACATTTGCAGCTTTGGGATTTTGTGATGTGGGCTATTCTCACTGGGGTTAGGTGATATCTCAGGGTGGTTTTGATTTGCATTTCTCTGATGATTAGAGATGATAAGCTTGTTTCCTTTAAATAGATCCAATTACCAAGAGGCTGGGAGCCTTCTCCACTGAAGATCCTTTGCCATAAACATGATTCCAGGGCAAAGGAGAGTCCTCTACCAATCTTCCATCAGATTTGAACCCAGACCTTTCTGGCTTCAGCGTGTTTGCATCTTTGAACAGGCTTCCCTGCCTCTCAGTGGTTTGTTTACTGAAGGACTTTGCTTCCCTCTTCAGAATACATTAGGAAGGAGGTTATGAAAAAATTTCCTCTTTGGAGATTTTTCTCATGCATCAGTATTTGAAAAAAAATTAAATACACAGTATCTTTGCTTGGCAGAATTCCCACTCCTTACACCATGCATAACTCTGCGTGTGGCAGCAACCCAAACTGTTTGGACGGTGCACGTGACTGGAGCTGTTTGCTAAAACCATTAAGTGACCAACAAGATTAACAGATTTTCCGGGTCTTCCCACTCTGACCAGCCATCTTGTCCAGCCCGATGTCTTTTCCTAATTAGAATAGATCAGAGAGAATGGTGTCTCGTCTCTAATTAAATTCTACTCGTTGCCCAACTGTTTCAAAGGGCAACTGTCTTAAACCTTTGAACTTTATTTGTAATACAAAACTTCAATTAGATAAAGGACAATAATTAGCAGATCTTTTATCTTTGGGTATAATTAAATCTTTAAGAAGGGATGTTTTAATCAATGAGATGTAGTGACAAGTTCATAAATTAATCCCACCAATACAGACTTGGCAGTAATCAATGGATCTTTAAAGAGGTCCAGGGTGAGGGGACATAGCTCCGTCTGGAATGCAGATACTCTGTTCAGTTTGGTGTAAAGATTCTCATTTATTAAGGATTAGGTGGCTCAAAAGATGATCTATTTATTTAAGGGAAAAAGCACTTAAAATATTAACTTTTAATGGGAGGAAAAACCTTCTTCTGGAAAGTTTTGCTTTTGGAACTTTCTTCTTAGATCTTTCAACTCAGGCCCCAGGTGTCAAGTTTTTCTATTAACTTTAAGGAAAAGCTATCCTAATATTGAAGACACAATATGTGGAACTTTTCACTTAACAGTTTGGGGGCAAATTATTTCTGAAAGCAAACATTTCTTGAGTCATAGTATATTGATATCAAATGTTGCTTTAAGTTGCCTACACTATATGCTAATTCTGTTTACTAATATTGTAGCCATAAAAGTCATTATTTTTGTTTATTCTTTTCTCTAATCACTAATATTATTTAATGCTCATTTTGTAAAAGAAAAGTTTTTCTTGGAAACACTTTTGTGTGAGTATATTTTGCATTTAACAATAGTCGTGTAAAAATTTTAGCCCAAGACTCGTTGTCATGTATTGAATTTTTATTTAATTCTTAGACTAACATAACGTGACCTTTTTTCTCTATTAGTTCCCATATCACTGCTTCTTTGAACCTTCAAATACTTAGCAAAAAGGCCAGCCATCAGATTTGCTACTTTAGAAATTCTTCGGATCTGAAACACAGCACTGGGAAAACAGCAAACCAGGTAATACTTTCAATTTTGCACCGAACAAATTACTTTTTAGAGGGGGACCAGATAGCTCCTGGGATAGGTAATTGGATGCAGCGCCTCTAACCTTCAGGTCAACCTTTGCACCTAGCCTGGGTTAGTGGTGACAGAAAGCCATTAGCCTCTGATTGCTGTTTGCTGACCTATGTGAAATGAGTTGATGGCTCCCATTCAGTTTCGAGTGGACAAGTGTATGGATCACATGTGGCATGTGATAGTTGGTAGTTCCAGAAAAATAGAGATGGATTGAGTAGGCTTTGAGGTTAAAGTGCCGACCTATCAGATTAGGATCGACTTTCTGTGGAGGGGAACTTTGCTCTTTCCTGGTCCTCACTTCATACTTACTTATTAAGTAGACAAATGAAGTGCTTAGCATGCTACTTTTATTATGCTTTATTTTCTTTAAGACTGTAAATTAAAAACTTGATCTCATTTCTAAGAACGGTTTTCTTCTTACTGGATGAATGTTTTGTAATCAGAATATAATTTTATAACTTATTTATTTATTATTAAATCATAGCTGTGTACATTAATGCAATCATGGGACACCATACACTGGTTTTATATACCATTTGACATATTTTCATCACACTGGTTAACATAGCCCTCCTGGCATTTTCTTAGTTATTAATTTCATACCTCTTAGTGAACTCAATAATCACCAGGTATGTAAGTAATGAAATGAGAAAAATGATAATTTTAAATATTGCTATTATTAAATTTACAATTAATTATTTAATTTGCAATTAAATTTACAATTTGCTATTATTAAATTTACAATTTCTCTAGCCACTATAATTTGAACTTTTTCCCTCTGAGAGAATATTTACATTCCAATTTTCTTACCTTGGTTTGAGTTTTGGCCTCACCTGGAATACTCCATTTGTGTTCCTAAGCTTCATACCTTTACATCAGTCCCTAAGTGAAGTCAAATGTTCATTATAAAACAACCCATAAAATTCTGATCCATCCATATTTAATTCCCCATTTACCTTCTGAATTGCACTGTTGAGTAATTCATCACAGCTTCTCTGATCTTATAATTTTATGCATTTTTTCTTACTATTCTTAACTGTCAATGTTTACTAGTTAATAACAATAATTAATAATATTAGTTAGGGACTTAAGTTTTATTTCTTCCACATTTCCTAGATTATCTAACTGAATAGAATTCACAGAATGGAGGTATTTGTTTTGCAGGATAAAATTGTATGCCATTTCTCTTAAGCATTTATTTTTTACACATTCACAGAAATCTCCGAGCACTAAAACTCATGGCTTCTTTCTTTTAGGTAGACATAGTCAAGTATTACTCTGAGGAATGCAAAAGGCCCTGGAGAGAAGGCCAAGTGTGAGTTCTTACCCCTGAGTGTTGGTTACACAGAAACTTAGCAAACTGAGGAAACGTCGTGATCTCTCTGGAGGCGTATTGCTTCATGTATAAAATGGAAATAAAAATAAGTACTACCTATCAAACCAAGTGGTTATGAGAAAAATAAATGAGACAATTGTGTGGGGGAAAATCTTGTGAATAGTTAAGCGTTATGTAAATTTAAATATTTTAGTAAGCAATGTTTCATTAAATATTCAATAAGTACTTATTGCTTTGATAATGCATTCATTACAAGTTGAATTGTGTTCCCCAACATACAAATTCAAATGTTAAAGTCTTAACACTAAGTGCCTCAGAATGATGCTTATTTAAATGAAGTTGCTGCAGATATAATTAGTTTATATGACATAATACTGGAGCAAGGTGGGCCCACCAATCAAATGTAACTAATATTTTTATAAAAAGTAGAAATTTGGATAGAGATGCACATACTAGGAGAAGACCTTGTAAAGATGAGGGCAGAAATCTCAGTGATGCTTCTGCAGGCCAGCAATGCCAAATATTGCCATAAACCACCAGAAGCCAGGTGAGAAAGAAACTTGGAAAAGGTTCCTCCTCACAGTTCTCAAAAGAAACTAACCCTGCAAATATCTTGCTTTTGGAATTCTAGCATCCAGAATGTGAAACAGTAAATTTCTGTTGTTTAAGATGCCTAGTCTGTGACACTTTGTATGGCAGCCCTAGAAGCCTATTCAACGTCCTATATTAAAAGTATTACTCATAAAGAGTAGAGAGGATAACCACTGCTTTGTAAAACTTTTTTGCTTTAGAGGACACTACCAAGAAAATGAAAATAGAAACCGTAGAATGAAAGAATGTATTTTCAAGTCATATTTTTAATAAGAAATTTGTATCAAGAACTCTTTCAACTCAGAAAATAGAACACAAGCAACCCAAGTAAAAAATGGGCAATGAATCTGAATAGACATTTCTCCAAGGAAGACATGCAAATTTCCAATAAGTATGTTGAAAAGATGCTCAGTGTCATTAACCACTAAGAAAATGCAAATGAAAACCACAATGAGACACTACTTAACACCAGCTTGAATTACAACCAAATAAGGAGGAGATGTGAGGAATTTGGAACATTTATGCCCTCCTGGTTGAAATGCAAAATGGTGTAGCCAAACAGTCTAGTACTTCCTCAAATAATTAAACATAGAATCATCTAACCCCAGTGAGAATGGCCCACATCACAAAATCTCAAAACTGCAGATGCTGGCGTGGATGTGGAGAGAAGGGAACACTTTTACACTGCTGGTGGGACTGCAAACTAGTACAACCTTTCTGGAAGGAAGTATGGAGAAACCTCAAAGCACTCAACCTAGACCTCCCATTTGATCCTGCAATCCCATTACTGGGCATCTACCCAGAAGGAAAAAAGTCCTTTTATCATAAGGACACTTGTACTAGACTGTTTATTGCAGCTCAATTTACCATTGCCAAAATGTGGAAACAGCCTAAATGCCCACCAACCCAGGAATGGATTAACAAGCTGTGGTATATGTATACCATGGAATACTATTCAGCCATTAAAAAAAATGGAGACTTTACATCCTTCGTATTGACCTGGATGGAAGTGGAAGACATTATTCTTAGTAAAGCATCACAAAAATGGAGAAGCATGAATCCTATGTACTCAATCTTGATATGAGGACAATTAATGACAATTAAGTTTATGGGGGGGGAGCAGAAAGAGGGATGGAGGGAGGAGGGTGGGGCCTTAGTGTGTGTCACACTTTATGGGGGCAAGACATGATTGCAAGAGGGACTTTACCTAACAGTTGCAATCAGTGTAACTGGCTTATTGTACCCTCAATGAATCCCCAGCAATAAAAAAAAAAATAATAATAATTAAACATAGAATTATTTTCTGGCCCAGTAATTCTACATGCCAGGATATTTCAAAGACAAATTAAAATCTATGCTCAAAAAAAACTTTTTTATGGGAGTATATCAATCAAATGGGTAAACAACCAAAATCTTCACCAACTGATGAGTGTATAAACAAGACGATATATATCCATGCAATGAAATACAGGAGAACCTCCATAGCTGTCCAGCTTCCCACATTGACCACCTCCTTCAGTTGGCCTATTTTTCATAGACTAGGCATGTACCATGTGTATGTAGGCCTCATTTCTTATTGTAACCACCTCTGTATGTCTACCTGTTTATTACAGTTTCATGGGTGATAAACAATTTACAGAGGTTCAAGAAATTAAATATTTATATAAACTATAACATGGATGTAACTTGAAAACATTATGTTAAGTGAAAGAAGCCAGTTACAAAAAAACCCCATAATTTACCACATTTTTAAGCAATGTCCTGAGTAGACCAATACATAGAATAGAAAATAGATTATTAGTTGCTTAAGATTTGGTAAGTGGAGTATATGGGTGTGATAGCTAAAGATATATATGATGTTTCTCTTTCAGATGATATAAAATTGTCATGATGGTTAGCTCATGTGGAGAAAATACATAGAAAACACCAAGAAAAACTGACAAAACTTAAAAAAAAAAAGATCTAGGAATTGACTTACTCTGTATCAAACATTTTATAAAACTACAGAAATCAGAACTACATGGTTTTGGTGGAGAAATACAGAAGTAGATTAACAGAAAAAAAATAAAGAAGTCAGCAAGAAACCAATTTATGTTTGTCAATTTATATGAAGAAGATGGCATTTCAAACCACGCAAAAATGAATTCATAAAAATTATGTTGCTTCTTTCTCTAGTGTGAGGCTATAGCTGTTGATCTACTAGTTCAGCATAGGATTGAGCACGTGGGATGCTTGGTTTTCCACATATTAGGTTCAATGTAGGGGGATATGGCGCACTTCCTGAATAAAGGACTCAATTACAACTTGGACTTTGGATTTTACCTTACAAACACAAATGCTGCAATTTAATCGTATACTCTCAGATTAACCTTAAAAAAAATTATGTTGTGGAAATTAGAAAGATAAGCTACAACCAACAAAAAAAATTCTCTCTTAAAGTATTCATAAATTCAAAATTTGAATAGATTAAAGCATATGAGTGTAAAAGTCAATGCTGTAAAAGAATTAAAAGCAAAATGGGACAATTTTGTCTGGGTGCAATGGCTCACACACCCGTAATCTCAGCACTCTGGGAGGCCAAGGCAGGTGGATAGCCTGAGCTCAAGAGTTGGAGACCAGCCTGAGCTCGATAGAGCGAGACCCCATCTCTTAAAAAAAAAGAAAAATAGCTGGGCATTGTGGTGGGCGCCTGTAGTCCTACCTACTCGCTACTGGAGAGGCTGAGGAAAAAGAATCGCTTGAGCCCAAAACTCTGAGGTTACTATGGGCTATGATGCTATGGCACTCTACCATGGGTGACAACAAAACAAAAAACAAAAGATAAAACAAAAAGGGCAATATTTATTATTAACATGGCTTATAAAATAATATATTATTAGAATGCATAGATTTAAAACTGTATAAAAACAAATGCATAAGTAATTGACCAGGAGAAAATATTTACAATATGCTGGCAGACAGTATGACTTATTCATAATATATATATATATTTTTATTTTATTTTATTTTTTTTTTTTGTGGTGTTTTATGACTATTGTCATGATGTTGGGCATGGTCATGTTACTTGCTCTGATTAGTAGTATTTGAAAAGATGCGATGCATTTCCTTTCCAAACAGTGACCTTAAATATATATATGCAGTCAGACTCATTCTCTTGTACATTTACCATTAGTGGGAAAAGACAAACAAACAAAAAACATGCCCACGTAGCTGATAGTTTCTAGCCTGAGATCTAAGAACGATTTCTATATTTGATTTACATGCATACTAGAGTCAAGCCCAGTTATACCAAGGCAAAATTTGCCAAAGCTCAGGCAATCTGCAGACCTCAGATCAAAAACAAAGTAAATAACCACTTTCTAAAGTAATAGAAATTCAGGGCTTATTTTATGTAAAGCATTATAACAGCAGAAACATGAATGTTAAAATATATGTATATGCAAAGTATTTATAGTCATATATACAAAAATAATTTCTAGTGGCCAAAAAGAAAAATTAGCTATATAGTAACCTCAGCAAATTATTGCAAAATAAAATTTTGCTAAATATTTGAATATTTAAATGTTGAAATGGAGCATGTTACTCCATTTGTATAACGCTTTAGAAAATTTTATAAGAACAATGTATGAAAATTGAGAGGAAAATGATACTTTCAAACAAAGTTGTAGAAATGTTAAATATATGAATTTTTGAGAATACAGTATAAAGGATGTTATTAAAGTATCAAATATGCATATTATTTGACTAAGAAATTTACTTCCAAGGATCTTATGATCAGAAATATATGCATTTGTGTCCAAACATATACTTAAAAGGATATCCTTTGCAATGCTGTTTTTACTAGAGAAAAAAGGGGAGGGGAAGAGAAGATTTATTTATACATAGAATGAGGTAAAAGGCAGACCGTTGAGAAATTGCATGGAAGATTTCTTAGATATATTATCATGTGAGGAACAAATCATATAACTATGTATCTACTATGACTTATCTACTGTAATTTATGTTAAGGAGTAACTATATGAATATAAAATGTTAGAGAAAAGTTGGAAAGATATATAACAAGATATTTAACAGTGTTTACTTCTGAATAGTAAAGGTAGGCAGAGGATTAGAAGATTGAAACAGGAGTCACAATTTCCACTCTATATTTTTGGGGTGACTTCCCCCCCACAAACATGAAGGAAATATTAAAAATGTAAAATATTAAAAATTTAAGTTACAATAAAAGTAAAAATAGGCAGGCATGAACTTCTTTTTTTCTTAATAGGAAGGTCATTACTTCCTGGAGTCATTAAAGTGATATTTAACATATTGATTTCATGACAGCATTAGAATAAAAATATTGAAACTTATTCGAAGCTCTTAAATTCTAATTTATGTGGTATTTATTAGATATATTTAAAACTGAACAATTCCAAATATAGAAGTCATCAATCTCTGAATGGCAAGACTGTAGATTATTCATTTAAAGAAATGAGTCATGGTGTTACAAAGACCATCTAAGTAGCCTTCTTACTGTAAAAATTTCATTGCTGGGAGTTCTATGGGTGACTCTGGATACAGAATCATTATAAAAATTGGCTTTTTGGTAATCCTTACAGTTAAATTGACTGTAAAATTATTAACACAATGGTGGATATATTTCCTTAAATGCCATCTTATTATTTGGTTGGCAAGAATGAGGACAACAGATTGAAACCCAATAATATTTTCTAATTCATTTTATACAACATTAATATGAAATTTCTAAAGAATGTCTATGTTATATTAAAGTAATATAGATATTTTCTTCTTGAATAAGGTGTTAAAATGTACTGTGGGTTTTTTCATCTTTTAACTAAGAGATTATATTTTGACATTCTTTCTCATAAAGTACTTCTGATCATAAAATCTTGATGCCCCAATTACTGTCTCAATAAGTTGCTACATTGTGCCTCTACTTTAAGCTTTCTGGAATAAAATGTTCTCCATTATACCCATAGTAGTTATCGTATATTATTATACTGACTCTTGTGAACCATATTTTATATAATTAATAGTTTATAGTTCTTAGTCATTATTAAAATTAATATTTCATATTTATTTTTTCAAAGATATAAAATGTTTTGTATTCAAAATACAAGGATTTCTCTTGTGATGTGCTTTGTGCCTTGATTTTTAATTCATACATTTTGTGGCTTTATTTTCCCTGAGTATCTCTATAATAGCTTTGTACCTTTTTCCATGTACTTAAAGAAATACATATTTACAAAATTATATTTGGCAAATTTTTAAACATCCTTATTTATTCTGATGATGTATCTTTTCTGAAAATTCTTTGGATGATTCAAAATTGTTTTTGTATGTTGAGGGAAATATTTCAATGAGTGAATTTATAAAGTCTATCTTTTTCTTGTGATTTGTGATAGTTTGTGTTAATCTTTGAGCAAACAGAATTACTCAAGATCAACAGTGAACCCTTTTGAAACAGAAGCGTGGAACCATTTACCAATAAAATGTTAACAATTGTTCACCCCTCCTTATTCCATGGGCATTCTCCTAAAATAGAACATTTAACACCCTAATCATTGGAAAATGTTTCTTAGGAGATTATTTGTAAATTATTGATGTAATCCTTTTCAGAATATAATTAAATAATAATTATTTATTGTTATTATTTTTTAAAAATATGACCTAAAATGTGCTTAAAATAGAATTCATATGGACATTTTTGAATTTTTCTTTTGGTGCCTGGTTTATATGAATGATGAGATTAATTTAAATGAATTTAGGTGATATTGCTCTCAAATCTATGATCTATAAAGTAAATTTTCCTGTCTGGACCATAATATTTTTATCTGTAAATGAGTAATCTGAGCAATGCTACATACACAGTTGGACAAGCTTTACTATTTCTTGAATAATAATAATGGCTGAAATATTTTGGTAGAATTTCATTTCTGCTTAAATAACAATATGGGTCAAATACTAAAATAGTTCCAGTTAGCAATTTTCAAAAGAATTATTATTTTTTGACATTTTATGGTATGTTAATTTCTATGTTCATTGTATAATGTAGTGTATTAAATGGGATCCTCTGATAAATAGAACCAGTAGGAGATTATATATTACATAATATTATAATATATAATACATTATATTATAATAAAATATTAATTAATAATTATATTATTATTATAATATATTATATTATATATTATAATATATTATGTATTATATATTATACAATGTATAATATTGTATTATAATAATACACTATTATATAATAGTGTATATTAATATTATTAATAGTATATTAATATATTAATAATATATTATTATATTATATATAATACATACATATAATACATAATATATTATAATAGTATAATATATTATGTGTTATATATTATACAATGTACAATATTATGTAATATATAATCTCCTTTTAGTTATATGTATATAAAATAAAGAATTGGCTCATGCAATTTCAGATGGTGAAAGATCTCAAGATCTACAGTCAGCAAGGTGGAGACTCGTTATAGCTGACGGTGCAGTTCCAGCCCAAACTGCAGGGTCAACACACAGGATGGGCCAAAATTTTAGTTAGAATCTTAGAATCTGAGGGCAGAAAAAGACAGATGTCTCAGCTCATTCCATCAGGCAAAATAATTTCTCTCTTATTCAGCATTTTGGTTTGATTAAAGTTTATAATTGATCAGATAAACCCCATCCATTTTCTGGTGAACAACTACTTTACTCAGTCTACTGATGTAAATGTTAATCTCATCCAGAAACACCTCATGTACACATCCGGAATAATATTTGACCAAATACCTGGGCACTTTGGCCCAGTTGACAGATAAAAATAACCACCACCTGCAAAAAAATATATGTGAATACACTAAATAAATATTTCATACTTTTAGTTAAAATAATTTTAACTATAAAAGATACATTAGAGTGCAGTGCCTGTGGCCCAAAGAAGTAGGGTGCCAGCCCCATATGTCAGAGGTGGCGGGTTCAAAGCCAGTCCTGGCCAAAAAACTGCAAAAAAAAAATATACATTTAGAATTTTTCATTTTAGAAAATTTAAAGAAAATTGTCTGACAAATACACCAAACATACAGTGAACAGTAGTGCTTGAAATGTCATTTTTTAATTAGTGGCATTAATTTAATTTATAGCACAGTTTAAAGTGTAGTCTATCTACTGAATGTTCAAGTATATGTCTCCAGTTATAATTTCCACATGCCTATAATGGCGAAAAAATGCAAGTATCTGATTATCATTTGAAAACTACCAATTAAATATTCAAGTGTGACACTAACAGGTGACAGGAAGAATCTGAGTGTTGATTAGAAATGTAAGCATGTCTAGGGCAGCGCCTGTGGCTCAAGGAGTAGGGCATCAGTCCCACATGCCGGAGGTGGCAGGTTCAAACCTAGCCCTGGCCAAAAACCGAAAAAAAAAAAAAAAAGAAATGTAAGCATGTCTAAGCATTTACTTAGCATATTAATTAAAAATTAAATGTATCTAAGATTTGAATAAAGGTAGAGATATAGAAAAAGTATGATGAGTGTAGAAGCATACTGAAGAAATTTTAGATGCAAACTTGAAAAGTTTACAGAGAAAAATGTAACTGATAACAGGCTCATGCATAAAAGAAAAAAATGATTAGAATGATAAATAATTGTTGACAGTTAATCAAATTGAAATACCACATGAAAATAATCAGCAGCCTGTATTTGAAATGAAAGATATAACACAAAAATTTTAATTTTCAGTATGATGTCCCTTTACCTGAAGCACATGCAAAATATTTCATATTTTTCCACTTATAATAAGGCTTTTTCAATGTATTTAATCAGTTTTATAACCATTGCCATGTCAAGAAATACAGACAGTTATGAATTATTTTTATTGAATTTTCAGAAAATTATATTTAAATTATATTTATTGGGAACCAATATGTTGTTGCTTTCTTAATAATTATTAATTCTATTATTAAGAGATGCATCTCTCTCTGTAAATGATGACAAACTGGATTTACACATACCTACATGGTTATACACACAAATAAAATTTTTAAAAACTTATTGATGAATATTAAGTAAAAAACACTTAACACTATACAATCAGTACAATACTAAACTTCAGGTAATGGAAAAGTTATCTTATGCATATCTGACAGAGAAACAGTAGAGGATAGAAAAAAAATAAAGCATAAACCAAATGGTGTATTTTGTGGTTAGGTGATGATAGAAACAATACTGTCTAAGCTAACTCATATTACATTTAGTGAAAAATTGTTATAGACAAAGGAATCATATCTGTAAGAAAAAAGGAGTTTGGGCTCAGCGCCTGTAGCTCAGCGGCTAGGGCTCCAGCCACATACCTGGGTTTGTGGGTTCGAACTCAGCCCTGGCCTGCTAAACAATGACAACTACAACCAAAACGTATCCAGGCATTGTGGTAGGCACCTGTAGTCACAGCTACTTGGGAGCCTTAGGCAAGAGAATCACTTAAGTCCAAGAGTTTAGGTTGTTGTGAGCTGTGAGCCAGAGTACTCTACTGAGGGTGACATAGTGAGACCCTGTCTCAAAAAAAGAAAAAGGAATATGGGATTAGAAGCATTTCTTAAGCACTCAAACATACCAAGTGCTTTACATACTTATTTTTAATCTTGAGTTTAACTCAAATGAGTGAAATTGTGCTTTTTAGAGTTAAGGAAAATGACTCAGTTTCATCAACTACACTTCTGAAGGTGAAGCGACTATTTGGAAGTTGCTGAGGGCAGTCAGTGAATGCAGACCTGTCTCTCTGACTGCACAAGTGATTTTGGTGTGTGTAGTTCTGCAGCTGGCATTGTATTTACCTAGCTTTCTGAAGAAATACTAGATAATCATTCAAAACTATGGGAAAAATAGCCTTTAAGTTAGAGGCTATGTGACAATTACTTAAAATTGAAAAAAAAAATCGAATGAAGGAGCGTGTAAACATTAACTGCTTTTTCTCATAATCATATGTGATCTACTAACTAATTTGTAGTTTTGTTTCAATTATTGCTATACTTGACACCAACATGTTTGCAAATATTCTACTCCTCCTTCTGGACATAGGGATGGATTTCAGCATGTAGCATTATCAGACTGAAAACTAATAATAATTAGTTTTCTAAAACTAATAATAATTAGTGCTGGCATTTCCTTGTGCTCAGCACCTCTTTCTCCCACTAGGAAGTAGTCTGATGAGTACAGCTGTGTGCTGCAAGAAACATCAGGGGTCCTTTGGATACAGTAATCTTTCTCAGGCTACAGCCACTGGAGTCTCCAGGACATAAGAGTTTACTGGACAGTATATCCCAACAATGTGCCGTTGACCTCTGCAAGAACAAGTATCAGTAAACTAAAAGACTTCAGCTGGATCATATCCTATGGAAAACAGAAGAGAACACTTCTTATTGCTTCTAATTGAGACGATGGCCTCGTATTTTATAGAGTTATAAACAACAACAACAAAAAGTTCCATTTTCTAACACTCACACACCCAAGACCAGTAGCTTTTCTTCACTGTATTTAAACATGAATGAAATTGTGGCCAGTCTTGGAAATGACTAAGTATTTGTTATTGTCATTTCCTTCTTCACCTTAAATGTATTTTTTTGAATGAATCGTTTATATCTCCTTGCATATAAATTGTTTTTATTCCTGTCAAACCAGTTCAACAGACCTCAGCATGCAATTCTGAATCCCTATAATTAACATGGCCAGTATAGTTGTCAGGAGCTATCGCATTCTCCACGTAAATAAATTTCTGCTGTGTCTATTTCACCAGATATCTAGAAATTTACAGAAAAGTGAACACAATCGCATTCAAACTAGAGTTACCACTGCATATGTGTTTCTATTGCTACTGACACTGACTTTTTCCTCTGACTCCCATTATCTTCAGTGGATACTGTTTCACCACCCCATTATCTAGTCTTCCTGTCACACTCCTCTACTCTATTCTTTGCTATTTATAATCCATAGGATAAAATTCAGCAATCACAATCTATTTTTAAATTATTTTTCAACCTCACTTCCCACTACACCCCCAAACCAATTATCTATTTCTTAAAAAACTGAAAGTCCTACTGTTGCCTTAAGCCATCCTGTCCCACCGTGCATGCGTGACAATTCTGTCTTCCATTTCCAGTGAGGATCTCAAGGTTCTATACGCTCTTCTGCCTGCCCTTCAAACTCTACTTTAAAATAAACTTGCTCTCTAAGGATATCAGGCAGAATTAATCACTCGCTCTTTTGTGCTTCATTATATTTAAAATAAGCAACCGATTATTATTTTTTGAATGTCTGTGTCCACAAATAAAATCTGAGCTCCTTTGTTGACCTGAGCAATATGACCTCTTTATTATTGTAGCCCCTGATTTTATTGAAAGAGCTTCCTAAGTAAATATGATATTTCTGTTTATTGAAGGTGGAGGGTTAACTAATAACTGCTGTAAATTATTTCACAGCTCTTCCTTGTCTCCAAGACCTGCTTTAAGCAAAAGGAACTAGTAATAAAAAATTTTGGTCAGTGCCATGCCCTTTTTGGAACCAGAACTTTTCTTCAGGAATCTAGTTTCCTTTGGATGCCAAGCCCTTCCCCCATACACACTTATGGTTTTAATATACATCCTTCTTTTCTTTTTTCTTTTTTTTGTAGAGACAGAGTCTCACTTTATGGCCCTCGGTAGAGTGCCGTGGCCTCACACAGCTCACAGCAACCTCCAACTCCTGGGCTTAAGCGATTCTCTTGCCTCAGCCTCCCGAGTAGCTGGGACTACAGGCGCCCGCCACAACGCCCGGCTATTTTTTGGTTGCAGTTTGGCCGGGGCCGGGTTTGAACCCGCCACCCTCGGTATATGGGGCCGGCGCCTTACCGACTGAGCCACAGGCGCCGCCCCATCCTTCTTTTCTTAATACAGGTAATTGCTCTGCAGAAGACATGGGATAAACTTCCAGCGAAACTGGTAAAAGTAAATGATAAACTGCATTGTTTCTTTCTCCACTAATATTTGCTGCTGCTGCTGCTGCTGCTGCTTTTTTTTTTTTTTTAAAGACAGAATCTCACTTAGTCACCCTTGGTAGAGTGATATGGCGTCTTAGCTCACAGCAACCTGAAACTCTCGGGTTCAATTGATCCTCTTGCCTCACCCTCTCAAACATCTGGGACTAAAGGCACCTGTCACAAAGCCCAGCTATTTTTTTTTTTAAATAAAAATATTATTTTTCTGGCTCAGGCTGGTCTCTATGAATTCAGGCAATCCATCAGCCTTGGCCTCCCAAGTGTTGGAATTACAAGCATGACCTACTCTGCCCAGCCTAATATTTGCCTCTTGAATATTAAGTGGTCAGGTAATGAGAGAAAATTATGCTTATGGAATAGAGGATATGAATGAATTTATAGATTATTGTTTAAGGAAAAGTGAGATTTTCTTGTAGTTCCTGAAATCACAACCTGTAAGGGAGTGTCTGCAACATTTTTTCATTGCCAATATTTAAACAACTTTTTTTTGTACATACTTTACTAATGGTTTGTTTTAAAGTTTCATTACTTCCTTAGATATCTTTCTGTGATCTTACTTCATGGAGTACCAAAAATTACCTCAAAAGGAAAAAATAGGGGGAAGATTTCAAGAAAAAATATTATTTGTAGATAGTTCTTTTTTGGAATATCTCTGTGTATCTTCAGAAATATAGATAAGGCAGAGTTGACTGGATGACTAAATATTCTGTTGGGTTGAGTTCAGTTACCTACAAAGGGATCTAATACTTAAAACATATTTCATCTGAATAAATCCAGCAAGGAAAAAGCAAGTACATTAGAGAATATATAGCATTAGAGACAAAGTCTGGTAAAGGGAGAGCAAATCACATTTTAATGAATTAGGGTTATAAATTTATCTTTTTGCTCAAGGACAATGTAGATGCCTGGTTTTTTTTTTGTTTGTTTTGTTTTGTTTTTCTCCTCCCCTTCAATATCTCTTCTGCAACTGTATTCGGCTGCCTTCCCAGCTGGGTTTCCTTGTCACGAGCAATGGAATGAAAGGCTTTTCAGAACGGCCTGTTAGTGCTCTCTATTGATGTTTTCAATTTTTCGGTTTATTTCAGGAAAAAAAGCCAGCATGATTTTTTTAAACCTTCTGAAAGAATTTCCTTCAGAGGAAAGTGGAATCAAGTTTTCCTCTTTCCTGATGTACATTTCCATCCCTTCAGCAGTCAGGATGTGCTAGGGCATCGCACACGCGGCTTTCACATCAGCTCTCCTTTCTCTGACTATCGTTTTCTGTAGCTGGATGCACTTCATAAAAACAAAAAGAAACAGGAAGTTAAAAAATGCAAACTCGGGCGTTGTGGCGGGCGCCTGTAGTCCCAGCTACTCGGGAGGCTGAGGCAAGAGAATCGCTTAAGCCCAGCAGTTGGAGGTTGCTGTGAGCTGTGTGACGCCACAGCAAACTACGAGGGCAATAAAGTGAGACTCTGTCTCTACAAAAAAAAAAAAAAAAATGCAAACTCATTTTGAAATTTCATGGATTAGTGCACAAACAACAAATTGTTTAAATAAATAGCTCAGAAATTATAGTTATTATTTGCATCCTGGAGCACCCTCGAATGGTAACCAAATCTTTCATGGTGATACTTAATGATTATTTTAGAATATGTGGAAAAACAGTGAAGCATGTATGCTTTACTCCGATACCACATCTTAGGCTTTTGTTTTCTTCGGGATTGCACATTTTGAAAATTTGGGTCTGAAAATGTTCCCCTTAGAACACTGTTTCATTGACTATTTTAAATGGGTGTATCTTTAATAAAAATGACTATACAAAAATGTAAGTGAGTCAATTTTATAATAATGGACTTTGCAGATACGTGTGGCTCAATGTCTGTACAGTGAATTAATGTAGACTGCAGAAATATTTTATTTGTATTTTTCTCTCGCACTCCTAATATTATTTTTTTTCTGCTTTACCCTAATAGGAAGCTTTTTAATATTTTCATAGGTGTTTGGAAAGAATGTAGGTTAACCTTATTAAAGGCTTTGCCATTATCTGAGTGATAAACAATGTTGTTCATAATGCGATGAAGCAAATTGAGATGGGGAATAGTAATGAGCACAGAACAGATACGTTTCCCATGCTCACTCGTCAACTGTGCCTTTTGGACTTAGTGACTATTCAGAGCACTAGAAATATTCATTTTAAATATGCTAAAGCAAACAACATCTAGGAGCCAAATACAAATTAGATGAAGATTTTTATTTGCATTGCATTATGAGATTATGGGGCTAGGTCTCTGACCATATTTCCTGGAATAATCTAAAGTTTAGCCTTAGCTTTTCTTGATATTTCTACAGATGGCCATGAGTTTAGTCATTCATCAGGCCAAATTTTCTGTAAAATACTATCTATACTTTTGCCAGAGGTTCATTAATAAATTTTACTTTCTAATTATTTTTAAAACTCAGTCCTGGGTAATAATTTGTCTTCGAATTCTATGTACATATTCCTAAGTATGTTTTTGTCAAAATGATTTTTTTCAGTATTCAAATTTAGTGTTTTATTTATAACATTTCTTATTTTTTTTTGTCTCTGAGAGAATGAAACTTGAGATAGGAAATGGAGCATAAATTGAGGGTATATACTTTTTCTTTTTTATTGCTCTTTATAGATTTTAAAAATTCTTTCCTTTAAATCATGTCAAAAATTCAATAGCATCTAGCATAGTTATTTCTAGACAAGAGAGATACAGTAAAATTTAAGTAAGGTTAGATACTGGGAATGGAAAACAAAATTTGTTTCCTTCAAGGATCTGGTGTATTTGTTTTCAGTGTGGTTTATAGGGGGGGAAAATGACATCTGAAACTTATTTGAATCTAACATGAAAATTTACTCAACCAGCACTATGAATTATTCTAACAACAATTCCAAATATATAAATCTATACAAGAGTACAAATACTTGGATTATTTGGATCATATTCAGTACAATTTTATTATTACAATTATTACTACAATGCTTATTATAGTCAATTCAAGAAAACTAGTACTACAGACCACACACACACACACACACACAGATCTTAATCTAATCCATTTAAGTCTTTTTAGCTTTAGTCTTTCACTTGCACAATGCTGAAGGATCAAAGGAAGATGCGAAAATTAGATGGAAGGTATATTTTTGTTGATTGCATTTCATATCATGTCACTCAACAATATCCTAAATTATAATTGTATAAATCAAAATATACTATGGGTATGGCAATAGATATACTGATCATATATATTCTTATTTATTAGGACCACTAATAGAGGTGAAATTTCAAATGAATCAGAAAAGAATAGTATATTTGCATAAAAAGCACAAAACAATTAAACCTGATATTTTGGATAAAGATAAAATTAGCTTCTGATTGTAATGAATAAGTCAAATGCATCCTAGAACATTTACACTTCATTATAATGAATGAAATTACTCAAATATTTAAAGATGATTATTTATAAAATACTGAAAGAGAATAGGCTTTTTAAAGCATGGTCCCTAATGTAAACACTGTTAAATTGACTTTATTTTCATAAACATGCAATACATGTATGTATCAGCACAGTAGGCCTAGTTCATTATGTCAACCACCTGTGTATGTTGACCAGTCTGTTAGGTGGCCAATTTATAATATATGCAGTTCTTCTTTTAACAAGAAAATATGTTCCCTTTTGAATCACATATATTCTCTTTATATTTGGACAGAAATAACAAATTATTTACCAATTATTAAGTCCAATTTTGTAGTACATATAATTTTCTGGAAACTCACAGGGAAGTAAAATTATAATCAGATACAAAAAATAATAATTTCATTATAAAGCAAGATAGTATTACAAAATATTGATAAATACCATTTATATGATCAAAAATCCTTTCAAAAATATTATCCCAGTTTTAATAACATTGAAGTGACTCTTACTTATTTTGAACTATAACTTTGAAAATTTGTTAAGTTATTCATTAAACAGCTACATTTTAAATGTATATTTAGCTATCCACCAAGCAAAAGCCTTAAATAGTATATAGCCTAATGAATGATAATAGGAAATGCATTACTTAATAAATATATTATAATAAGTCACAAGAAACTCCATAATTTGAATAAGTGAAAGCATTTTGAAAGATAAGTCATTTTGGCTTGACATTAACACATGAAGAATTGGGCAGATGGAAATTAATGAAGAATTGTGGCAGATAGCCTTGAATAAGCAGAAGCAGTAAATTCAGAGGCAGTAGAGTAAAAACACAGTGTTCACTACTTATAGAGCAAAGATAAAGGTTAAAATGGAAAATGATTGACAAGATGAATTAGGTTCTAATGGGGAAAAATTTTCAGTCCTCTAATGGGGAGTTTTGATTTTATTCCATTGTCCACAGAGGACAAAATAAAGTTGTTAGATAAGAAAGTTAGATTTTTCTTATGTAAAGTTGTTGTATGAGAAACAGATATGCTTCAAAAAACAGGTTTGCTAACATATTCTGGAGGCAGGAGAGGCTAAAGGAAAGCAAATACTTTTTTCAATATATCACAATAAACAGAATGAAAAACTACTGAATTTCTAAATTAAGATAGTGCTCCTCTGTAAACAGGTGTATGAAAATCTACCCCCTCCATGTCCAAGGGAACTGAGAGGCCAAAGAAAGATGCTGAAAAATCTAGTTTCTCAGAAAGAAATATTCAATAAGAGACTTAGGAAGAGAGGTGACGTCTCAGACATCTGCAGCGTGGTAGATCTCTGCACTCACTGTTCTAGTAAGAATCTTTCATATGGAAACTTTAGGGTAAGGCCATGTGCACTTGGTCATGTCTTAGACTTTTCTTGTCAAAACTTATGACCGCTGTGAAGGTTAAGTAAACATTTTAATGAAGGTTTACTTATGCTACAGATATTATGTATAGAATTTAGTGCAGAATACTTTGATATGCAGGAGTCATACATTCATCACAAAGCAGCTTTGTTTCAAGATGGTGTCCCTGTTGCCATGTAATAGGCTGCCTATGAGCAGTAATCATAGGAAAGACAGATAGACACACTCAAGGTAACCAGATTTCAAGACTAATAACCGACAAAATAGAGCAATTGACAGACATTGATTTGGAGATGGGATGGATGTATATTTGTGGGGGTATGTGTGTAAGATATAGAGAGATGGTGATAGAGAAATAGTAAGCAAGGGAACTAGAACAACTTTTCAGTATATGTATAATGAATATTTCAATGACCAATGCAAAAGTAGCATTAAAAAAATAAAAGAAAGCTAAACATACGGTAATGAAAGTAGTTCACAGAAACAGGGGAGTTAAAGTCAGGGTATTAGTTTATATTTCCTGGGCATGAGAAGAGAACAAAATAAAATCCATTCTTTGGGAGTTCTCTTATTGGATAAGGGTAACAGTGGGGAAAAATGATGCAGAAAATGACTCTGAGAGAACAGCCAAAGACATAGAAGAAATTCTAAGTATTATAGTGTTGTATCAATCAAGAGAGGAAAATTGGCGCCAGCTCAAAAACCCAAGGATGAAGAGCTTTAAGATGCAGCTGTGTGTGTATGTGTGTGTACATGTACACACATACACACACACAGATATATGAGGTATTCCTCCCCTTCTGGTTGAGGGTTTCTGATAAAAATGTAATTAGGACATCCTAGGTTGTCCAGTCACCTTCTCAGTCGAGAAGGCTTTTCCTTGCTAATGAAGCTTACAATGATGACTGAAATTGGTGAAAGATATGGAATGGCAAGGGGTCCATGGAGAGTAAGACAGCACAGCACAATGGACGAGATACTGTCCCTTTGTTATATATAGCTCAGCTGAGAGGAGATCGGAATATGTGCCCACAGGCAAGTCATTTATCTTATCCCCGCTAACGTCCCCTCCTCTGTAAAAACATGATATTTAAATTTGTTCTCTAAGATTCAGCTCAGGACTTACAGTCATTTGACCTTAAGCAGGAGAGTTTACAAAGTAGAAAGAAAAGCCTTTAAACTCATAAAGCAGACATTAACCAAAGACACAACTAAAAAAACAAGTAGACCATCCACAGAATGAAAGAAAATATTCACCTGTTATATATCTGATAAAAGACTGATAAACAGAATCCACAAATAACTCAAACAAATCATCAGGAAGCAATCAAACAAACCTTTTGAAAAATGGCAAATACGTGAACAGAAACTTTTCAAATGAAGATATACTAATGGCCAATACTCACGAAAAAATGTTCAAAGTCTCTAATCATTAGAGAACTGCAAAGCAAAGCCACAAGGAAATATAATTTAACTCCAAGGAAAATGGCCAATATTAAAAAGCCCCAAAACAACAGACATTAGCTTGCATGTGGAGAGAAAGAAACTTACATACTGCTGGTGGGACTGCAAACTAGGGCAACCTCTGTGGAAAATTGTATGAAGATTCTACAAAGAACATAAAGCACACCTACCATTTGATCTAGCAATCACACTGCTAGGTATATAACTCAAGGACAAAAGGTCATTTTATAAAAAGAACACCTGAACTCAAATGCTTATAGAAGCACAGTTCACAATCACACCCCCCAAGCACCTACGATTAATAGGTAAATGTGTTAATAAAATGTGGTACATGTACACTATGGAGTACTACTCAGATATAAATAAAAATGGCAATCTAGTATCTTTTGTGACAATCTGGATGGAACTAGAGGCCATTCTGCTAAGTGAAACATCATGAAAATGGAGGAAAAAACACATGTACTCAACCACCAAATTGGAACTAATCCATCAGCACATAAGTGCACATATGGAAGTAAATGTCAATGAAAATACAGCTGGAGGGTTAGGAGAGGAGGGTAAATTCACTCACTGGGTACACTGCACACTATGTGAGTGTAGGGCACACTTATAACTTTGACTCAATCTCCACAAAAACACAGTATGTAAATAAAACATGTGTCACCCCCCCCATTATTCTGAAAGGAAAACGAAGTTAAGGAATTGCCTAAACTTATAACACTACCTCATGAATGAGGTGACATCTGTGCTAACTACCCTGATTTGATTTGATCATCATAAATGTACAACATTGTACTGAAGCTTCAAACTGTACCCCATAAATATGTACACTGCAATGTGTAAATTAAAATTTAAGAAATTACAAAGGAGAATTTTAGGAATAAAGACTTATTATTTAAAAAAAAAGTACCTCAGGACAGGCAAAATAGGCTGTGTACTGTAGGTCACATCTGTAATCCCAGCACTCTTGGAGGTTAAAACCAGAGGATTGCTTGAGCTCAGGAGTTCCAGACCAGCCAGAGCAAGAGTGAGACTCTACCCAAACAAAAAAAATGTAGCTGGTCATTGTGGCAATATGTTCATCCTAAATCAGAGGATTCAGTCCTAGTGTAATCCTAAAACTCTTTTATTATCTCCTCACAGCATATATTGAGCCCCCTACTCTGCTAGGAACTGAACCACACTACTTTTTGTTTCTAGGAAAAAGATAGTTTAATTATTAAATCATATGCTTGTTTTTGTGAGGCTTAGAATTGTTAGAGGTGTTCTACCTAGGTCAACAATCCATGCATTAAATTATGCTGTTGGCATTATCCAGGATACAGGATAAAGACCAGGTGGGGCATAGTCAGTGATCTGATTGGAAGGCAATACCTGTCAACTGGACAAAGTGAAAAGCTGTATAAACAAGACTGAAAGAACTGGGGTTAAATGAAGACTATACTAGTGGGGCCCAGAAACACTTCAGATTATAGCTTAGCTATAGTTTAAAATGTTGACTGATTTCAATCCAAGGGATCTTATACAAAGACCATGTTTTTATATAACAATATGAGACCCACCATGTTGTAGTTGCCATTGGTTCAGAAAACCATCACTCCATTACCTGCTTTGTTCTCCTTAGGGAAAAAGGAGCGTCCCCTCCCCTGCTAGGAGCTTTGTCATGTTTCTTGCTTTGGCCAATCGAAAATAGGCAGAAAAGACAACAGATAAGTCATGAACCCAAGTGTTGATTAAAGAGAATTTGTGCTAACTACCCTGATTTGATCATCATAAATGTACAACGTTGTATTGAAGCTTCAAACTGTACCCTATAAATATGTACACTGCATTGTGTAAATTAAAATCACATACCCATTTGTTACTTCCAACTTCTGCTATGAGCCAGTACCCCAAGTAGTTTTTATCCCTTAAGTTTGGGCCCAAAAGAAGACAAATAGAGCAGACCCACGGCCTGAAACAAAGCCCAATCGAACCATAGCCTGTAACAGAGTTGCTCCAGCCAAACTGTGCAATTGTTAATGTCTATGCCACTGAGATTTTTATCTGTGTTTGTTGTTGTCACTGCATAGCAATCATTAACCAAGGCACCCAGATATGTTGAGCTTACTGCATTTTTCTCATGTTTCTCATGTAAGAAGATGATGTCATAATCCAAGAAATACCAAGTAAAAGTAGAACACCTTCTGTACTATCGACTGGTATTTTCTGGTCCAAGGTTCAGAACTTCTCACTTACTTGAGTTACACACTCTATTACTTATACCTCATTTTGTTTTCCTGTTATTATTATGATTGTCATCAGATCTGGATATAAATTTAGAAAATTGTCATGAATTTTTCAAGAGCCTACTTGAATAGAAGAGATTCCAGAAAAGAGCTTGGCATTCTTTCTGAATGCAAATGGAACATTTTGTCTGACAATTCTTTCACAGAGAGCCAGGGTTTCTTTACCAGCAAGAGTAGAAGAGGAAAAAAATAGTTATTTCTATGTAATAACCCAAGTTATCATTAACTCTGAGGCACCAATACGCCTGATACGGAAGCAAACACACACCAAAGGCACAGTCTTCACAAAGCCTGGGAAGGTCCATGTATGAGGATTTTAAGTCTTGATACTCACCTGATCAAACTCGAAGGGCTTCCGATTGCATTTAAAATACCAAAAAATGAGCCCCTTCCTTGGGTCTCAAAGCTCTACTACATCTGGCTTGTGCCAGCTCTTCCAACTTTATCACTAACCAACCATTTGTCCCATTTCTCATTATGATTCAACCTAATTTGCTTTGTTTCTATTCCTTAAGTATTACTAGGCTTAAGCACGTTCAGTGTATTAATGATCTAAGTAAGTAACAAACACTTAATAACTGGGAACAATAGACTTTTATTATAACATGGTTTCTGTAGGTCAGAAATCTCAGGGTAGGTTCTGTGGCTATGACTCTGAGTGTCTCATTGGCAGCCAACCTTTCACCCAGGGCCTTTGTGTTCTCAAAACTGCACTGAGGCTAAATGTTCTGCTTCTGAGGTTACTCACGTGGTCATTGTCAAACTTCAGGTTCTTGGGGACTGCTGGATCATGCACAGGGCCCTGTGTATAGGGCTACTCACAATCTGGCAGTTTGTTTCTCCAACTCTGAGGAATGAAACAGAAAGAGAGACAATGACAGAGAGACAGAGAGAGGTGTTCAGAAAGGAGAGAGGGGAGTTTAAAAGTCATTAAACTTGACTTTTTGTTTAATTACAGAGATTCAGATATAGCACAGGATAAATTATGGCTAAAACATATAGAGGGAAATTACAGTTGTGCTTGGTTGGAGAGAGAGGAGAGGGGAGGGGAGGGAAGGGGAAGGTGAGGGGAAGGGAGGAGAGAAAACGAGAAGAGAAGGGAGGAGAGGAAAAGAGAGGAGAGGAGCAGAGAGAAGAAAAAGGAGAGAAGAGATCATTTTGGTAACCTAGTTTCAGAACTGACTTCCATACTTTTGCCAAAGCATAATAGCACTAGTATTAGGTCTGTTGAGCACTTGGGAGGATAGTCCACAGAGCATCAGTACCAAGAGCCTGGGAATATGTTAAGATGCGGCCTTCCACAATCACAGTAACTATAAAGAGTATGCTAGAACTGGTTAGCAGTTTTACACTGGATTAATTCTAAATTTCTTAAAGTGCTAGTATGTTTCTATTAAATACACCACTGTAATACTTGGAACAACAAAGAAATTTGGTGATTATATGTGAGACCTTTTCAAAGGAAACATATGAATGCAGAAGACTCAAGAATTAAAATAACAAAGTATGCCAGTTACATTCATTTATTCATTCATTAAGTTAAAATAAGACTTGACAAGTATCTACTATGCCAAGAACATATTAAATAAGGAGAACATATTGAGTAAAATGAAAGAAATAAGCTGCACTCATGGAACTTAACTATTGCGGAGAATAACCACATTAATTAAAAGTTTAATTGCATTCAGACTTTTCTGGATAAGTGGATAAGTCCAATAGACTGACTTTCTTTCTTTCTTTCTTTCTTTCTTTCTTTCTTTCTTTCTTTCTTTCTTTCTTTCTTTCTTTCTTTCTTTCTTTCTTTCTTTCTTTCTTTCTTCTTTTTTTGTTTTTTTGTACTTCCACAGATTCAGATATACCACAGGTTAGTCTATATCTAAAACATACTGGTAATACAGAGTGAAATCACACCTATGTTGGTTAACTTAAAAGAAAATGTTTAAAGTGTTTCCTCAACATTATTTTATAAAGATGTTGCATCGTATCACCGTATGTACTTACTGCAATGGTAAACAGATAACCAGCTATGGCAGATAACATTTACGTCATATTGGTTTGTGACTGTGTTTTGATGGGCTAAGAATCTATGTTTATGGATTAAAAGCATGACATCAAATAGCTAGCTAGAGGCTTATGTACAGCATCATCAAAATTCATAGTAAACGCAGCAGGAGAGACTGCAGATTTGTTGAAATTCATTGTCAAGAAAGTATTGCCTTTTTGCCTGAAATTGATAAGGCCTGTCTAACCAGATCAAGGAAAAGTTCTTCTTGATCATCTTAGTATTTTTTTAAAGCTTACAATATAAAAAGAGTGAAAAAACCTTCAGACACATAGAATTATGAATCACGAGCAATTATTCAGCAGGCAGCATACATAGTTTGTTGGCATATAACATGTAACTTGGAAAAGTCAGAATATGTTTCTTCTTATCACCCTTGCCTGTGCTATCTTTTCTCTTGGCCAATTTTCCAGGAGTCTTCCCAGGGGAACAGAACGAAACTAGCCTGCTTGAACATTTTCTGCTATGTGTTTCACAGAAGCAACTTTTCTCTTTCAAAGGGAAAGTAAACAATTGTTGGGGGATTTAACTTATTTTCAGCCTAATTACTAGGCATATTATGGACTGAAAGAAATGACCTAGTAGGACTTTCAGATGCTTGTATTTTTAATACAAGGTGCCTTCATGTTTTAAAAAGTTTAATGATTTGGGATTTCACTTACACCAAATAATGAGAGCCGGTGCAAGACTGCAAATTGTGTCTTGGGCGTTGCCATGCACTGCTGCACTTGATAGATAATTTATTCAAAGTCCTGGAAGGGAGCCTTTTAAAAATAACTGTCATTGAGGAAGCCAATAAACATTAGTAAGTGAAACACTCTACCGGGCCAGCAGCTTCAAGCTGGTTTGAGGAGGGATGTATTTTAGCCAAAGTCATAAATGAATTCATGAATTTGCCCTAATTACAGTTCTCTATTTCAGTTCTATCTTTTTAAATTTTCATTTATTCATGTCTTATATTGGTTTAGGTTAGTGGATATAGCATTTGAAAAGGCAGACTGATCTATATTTTCATTTTTCTTCCTAACTCATTAAAACTGTGAGATATTTTCATATTTTCTAAAAGGCAATTGCAATTATAATTCTGTTAGTGGAAGATTATTATTAAAAAAGTCGTCCTTCTAATTAGCTGGTAAGTGCAAAGATCAGTTGAGTTTTGCTTGGAACGTTTTAATTTAAGGCTAGATTTTGTGAAACCGTGCTTATATAGTGGTTTTAGTCTGTGAAAGACATAGACACACATATTATTTCACTTCTGCATCCAGAAACAATGAAAAATAATTAACTTGTTGTATGTATTGTAAGGAGTAGAAACAGAACCTATGGGCACAGAATAAAATAAATCAAATGTTCGATAAGGGAGAATTTTCTAAAGATTTAGGTGACCAGAAGGAGAAAAAAAAATTTTTTTTCCACAGCCAGTAAGCTTCAGGTTCCTGAAATACATATATGCTGGATAGCCACTTGGTAGCAACGTTGTACCGAAAATATAGGCTTCAAATAGCAAGGATACTCTGCCGGATGGTTTCAAAGGCACTTTTCAACCTTTTATTTTCTATCATTGTTTCCTCATAGAAAATTCCTCTAGGATAATTCTATCTTTATAATATGGGAAGAGGTGTTATGAAATATTACAGCAGAGAAAAATAGAAAATAGAGTTCCCTACACCGTCACTGGGAATATTTGTTTTCCTCTATTTATATTATAAAACAAAATCTTTGGGGAAAAATGCACTGGAGAAGCAGTTATAAATGTGGAACTTCTGCTTGATTTTACCGTAATGTACAGTAATCATTCATAGTTCTTTTTATTGTTATTTAAGGTGCTTTCTCTTCTTTCCATCTTTTGGCATTTCTTTTTTAAAGTGCCCAAATAAGCAAATAATAATTTTAAGATTCATGTTTGTGGAACCAAAATATGATTAGCTAAATGCAACCAATTTCACAGTTAATAGTACACTGATTAGAATAGCATTTTATTATGCTAAATACCCACTGACAATAATTCTTAGTAGCATGTTACATTTATCTGAATTTACTACTAAGTTGCAACATATGAAATTGCTAATATTTCACCAGTTTTGCATTAGAAATATGCAAACATATATTGTGATAATAAAATATATATATATATATCACTGGCTTAAGGCAAAAAAAATAAAAATTCTCACACAAAAAATGACAGAGAAAACTGGGGTTTCTCTTTCAGGCTCTTGCAATTTTGTATTCTTGGACCAGACCATTACAGATAGACACAACATCTATAGTAAAGGTATGGTGTCTGTGTCAAGATAGCCTTTTCATTACTCAGGTTAGAATTGGTACTTGCTATTTCTCCTCATAAGTAAGCCAAAAATGGTGTCATTGTCCTAACAAAACAGCAATTGATGTAAGGAAATTCAAGGAGCACCACAACGTTGTAGGTCTAATCTATAGAACGAATCCCTTGCTAGATAACACTGGCATTGGTCCGTTTTTCCCTCAGGAACTTGGACTGTCTGATAAGCACACCAACAGAAAGGCACTACTATCGTTTTGCATGGCAGATGGAGACATTCAAGAAAGAGATGACAGAAGTCATGCATCTCATAAGTGAAGGATCCAGAACTCGAACTCAGGAAGTCTTGCAAAAGATAGTCTTTAATCAACATGTCTACTAAAAATCAGGTTAAGTTGTGGAGAGGGAAGCATAAGGGATTGCATATAAAAACAGTCTGGATTTAAGTCCTAGCTTTACCACTAATTAGTGACCGTCAAACTGATTTAATTATTCTTTCATATGGATAAGAATTGGATAAGAATTACAAGATACTCCAGTTTAGTGATATTTAATATTTTGTTCATTTTAAAATATTTATAAATTTAATTCTCTATCTTAGTACATTATTTTCTAAGTAATATTCTTCCCTGCACAGTAATATCCAAGGATAATTGATATCCAGAACGTCTCTGGTATATAGGCTCTGAAGACACAGTCTCTTCAATTGAATCCAGGTTCTACTACGTGCTTGTGGTAGGCAAAATAATGACCTCACACAGAGGTCCACTTCTTAATTCCTGGAACCTGTGAATGTGTTACATGGCAAAATGACTTTGCATATGTGATTAAGTTAAGGATCTTGAGATGGAAAGATTATCTTGGCTTATCCAGTTGAGCCCAGGGTAGTCACAAGGGACCTCATAAGTAAAAGAAACAGTAGCATAAGAGTCAGAAGACAAGTTGCAAGGACATCACCAAAGGTTAGAATGACAAATAGTCAAGAACTAAGGGGTATGGGCAGACTTTGGAAGTTGAAAAAATGCAGGGAAATGGAGTCTCTCTTACAGCCTCCTAAAGCCCCACTGATGTACTTTGGATTTGTAACTTCCAAAATTATAAGCTAATACACTTGTATTGTTTTGTTTAAGCCAGTAAGTTTGTGTTTTATAGTTTCAAACTAGAAAGAATGCAATGCCTGACATTGTACTCCCTGATGACTCATTTAAGCATCCATCTTCTTCCCTTTTCTGTCTGCACACTCTCCCTTAGTGATTGGTTTAATTATCACAATGATCAATGCCATTTATATGAAGTGACTTTTTTGACAACTCAGACTTTTACTGAGTTTAAACTAATATATCCAACTGTCTAGTTATACCTCACCTTTGATGATTAATACCCAGCTTAAATTGTTGTCCTCCCCCAGGCCTCCCTGTCTCAGAAAATGAAACAATTATCTTCTCTGTTGTGAAAGCTTCATATTTAAGAGTTGTCCAGGATTCTATTCTTCACAGCCACCCTAATATCTAAATAAATTAGCAAGTTCCATAGTATTATCTCCAAAATATGCCTCTCTTTTTCAATATCTAAGCACTAATTTAAGACTTAATTATTTTTCATCTGAACTTCTATAGCAGATTCCTCACTTGTCTCCCTAACTCTACCCTTTCCCCACTCTGAGCATTCTCCATGCAGTATCTTCCTATTTTTTCATATTACACTAGATTATGTCATAATTATAATTAAAATCATTCAATGGATTCCCAAAATGCTAAAATAAATCCCCAGCTCTTTACTCTAGTATCTGGACATGATCTAAGCCTCTATCCTCTTTTAATATCATTTTGCTCTTAAGTACCACTCTGTAGGTTCCTGGTCTTCATGCTCCCAGAACTCTGTGAATGTATCGCCACTTAGGGTCTTTGTACTGCCTTTTCTCTACTGAACTGTCTTTTCTCCTTTTCTGAAAATGTGGATTGTTTGCTTCATAGAATGTGTTGGGGAAGATTCCTTCTTCCTCAATTTTTTGGAATAATTTCTGCAGTACAGGAATAAGCCCTTCCTTGAAGGTTTGATAGAATTCTAGTGTGAAGCCATCTGGACCAGGGCATTTTTTGCTTGGAAGATTTTTTATTGTTTCTTTGATCTCAGTGCTTGAAATTGGTCTGTTCAGGAGCTCTATTTCTTCTTGGCTGAGTCTAGGGAGAGGATGTGATTCCAAATATTTATCCATTTCCTTCACATTGTCAAATTTCTGGGCATGGAGTTACTGGTAGTATTCAGAGATGATCTCTTGTATCACTGTAGGATCAGTTGTTATTTCCCCTTTATCATTTCTGATTGAGGTTACTAGAGATTTTACTTTTCTATTCCTCATTAGTCTGGCCAATGGTTTATGTATTTTATTTATTTTTTCAAAAAAACAACTCCTGTTTCATTAATTTTCTGAATGATTCTTTTGTTTTCAATTTCATTGATCTCTGATTTGATTTTGGATATTTCTTTTCTTCTACTGAGTTTAGGCTTAGATTGTTCTTCTTTTTCCAATTCCATAAGATCTCTTGTGAGATTGTTGATGGGCTTACTTTCTGTTTTTTGAATGTAGGCATCTAAAGTGATGAATTTTCCTTTCAAAACTGCTTCTGCAGTATACCACAGGTATTGGTAGCTTGTGTCTTTATTGTTGTTATGCTCAAGGAAGTTAATGATTTCCTGTTTTATTTCTTCCTTCACCCATCTGTTATTCAACAGAAGATTGTTTAATTTCCAAGCCTTTGTGTGGGGTGGAGCATTTGTCTTAGAGTTGAGTTCCACCTTTAGTGCCTTGTGGTCTGAGAAGATGCAAGGTAAAATTTCAATTCTTTTGATTCTGTTGATATTTGTTTTGTGTCCCAGGATATGATCAATTTTGGAGAATGTTCCATGGGGTGATGAGAAGAATGTATATTCTTTATCTTTGGGGTGGAGTATTCTATATGCGTCTATCAATCACAGTTGTTCTCACCCTGATACCAAAACCAGGAAAAGACCCAAACAAAAAGGAGAATTTCAGACCAATCTCACTCATGAATATAGATGCAAAAATTCTCAACAAAATCCTAGCCAATACATTACAGCTTATCATCAAAAAAGTCATTCATCATGATCAAGTAGGCTTCATCCCAGGGATGCAAGGCTGGTTTAACATACGCAAGTCCATAAATGTTATCCACCATATTAACAGAGGCAAAAATAAAGATCACATGATCCTCTCAATGGATGCAGAAAAAGCATTTGATAAAATCCAGCATCCTTTTCTAATTAGAACACTGAAGAGTATAGGCATAGGTGGCACATTTCTAAAACTGATTGAAGCTATCTATGACAAACCCACAGCCAATATTTTACTGAATGGAGTAAAACTGAAAGCTTTTCCTCTTAGAACTGGAACCAGACAAGGTTGTCCTCTGTCACCTTTACTATTCAACATAGTGCTGGAAGTTCTAGCCAATACAATTAGGCAAGACAAGGAAATAAAGGGAATCCAAATGGGAGCAGAGGAGGTCAAACTCTCCCTCTTTGCTGATGACATGATCTTATACTTAGAGAACCCCAAAGACTCAACCACAAGACTCCTAGAAGTCATCAAAAAATACAGTCATGTTTCAGGATATAAAATCAATGTCCACAAGTCAGTAGCCTTTGTATACACCAATAACAGTCAAGATGAGAAGCTAATTAAGGACACAACTCCCTTCACCATAGTTTCAAAGAAAATGAAATACCTAGGAATATACCTAACGAAGGAGGTGAAGGACCTCTATAAAGAAAACTATGAAATCCTCAGAAAGGAAATAGCAGAGGATATTAACAAATGGAAGAACATACCATGCTCATGGATGGGAAGAATCAACATTGTTAAAATGTCTATACTTCCCAAAGCAATCTACCTATTCAATGCCATTCCTATCAAAATACCAACATCGTACTTTCAAGATTTGGAAAAAATGACTTTGTGTGTTGTATGGAAAACATATAGCTAAGGCACTTCTTAGTAATAAAAATAAAGCTGGGGGCATCAGCATACCAGATTTTAGTCTGTACTACAAAGCCATAGTGGTCAAGACAGCATGGTACTGGCACAAAAATAGAGACATAGACACTTGGAATCGAATTGAAAACCAAGAAATGAAACTAACATCTTACAACCACCTAATCTTCGATAAACCAAACAAGAACATACCTTGGGGGAAAGACACCCTATTAAATAAATGGTGTTGGGAGAACTGGATGTCTACATGTAAAAGACTGAAACTGGACCCAAATCTTTCCCCACTCACAAAAATTGATTCAAGATGGATAAAGGACTTAAATTTAAGGCATGAAACAATAAAAATCCTCCAAGAAAGCATAGGAAAAACACTGGAAGATATTGGCCTGGGGAAAGACTTCATGAAGAAGACTTCCATGGCAATTGCGACAACAACATAAATAAACAAATGGGACTTCATTAAACTGAAAAGCTTCTGTACAGCTAAGGAGACAATAACCAAAGCAAAGAGACAACCTACACAATGGGAAAGGATATTTGCATATTTTCAATCAGACAAAAGCTTGATAACTAGGATCTATAGAGAACTCAAATTAATCCACATGAAAAAAGCCAACAATCCCATATATCAATGGGCAAGAGACATGAATAGAACTTTCTCTAAAGATGACAGACGAGTGGCTAACAAATACATGAAAAAGTGTTCATCATCTCTATATATTAGAGAAATGCAAATCAAAACCACCCTGAGATACCATCTAACCCCAGTGAGAATGGCCCACATCACAAAAATCTCAAAACTGCAGATGCTGGCGTGGATGTGGAGAGAAGGGAACACTTTTACACTGCTGGTGGGACTGCAAACTAGTACAACCTTTCTGGAAGGAAGTATGGACAAACCTCAAAGCACTCAACCTAGACCTCCCATTTGATCCTGCAATCCCATTACTGGGCGGCATCTACCCAGAAGGAAAAAAATCCTTTTATCATAAGGACACTTGTACTAGACTGTTTATTGCAGCTCAATTTACAATCACCAAAATGTGGAAACAGCCTAAATGCCCACCAACCCAGGAATGGATTAACAAGCTGTGGTATATGTACACCATGGAATACTATTCAGCCATTAAAAAAAATGGAGACTTTACATCCTTTGTATTCACCTGGATGGAAGTGGAAGACATTATTCTTAGTAAAGCATCACAAGAATGGAGAAGCATGAATCCTATGTACTCAATTTTGATATGAGGACAATTAATGACAATTAAGGTTATGGGGTGGGAAAGCAGGAAGATGGAAGAAGGGAGGGGGGTGGGGCCTTGGTGTGTGTCACACTTTATGGGGGCAAGACATGATTGCAAGAGGGACTTTACCTAACAATTGCAATCAGTTTAACCTGGTTTATTGTACCCTCAATGAATCCCTAACAATAAAAAAAAAAAAAAGAAAATGTGGATTGTTGTTTTAATTTATTCATTTATAAGGTTAAATATTCAGTTTTCCTGTTTGTATGTGCAGTCACTTTTTATGTCCTTGGCAATCTGAGGACTATTCTCTTCACTAATGCCTTAGGACACCTTAGTAAGAACTTCAATTAGCCAGCTATTTAGACAAACATTTTCTCCATTACTGTCAGTGATGATGCTCAAATTCTGACAATGATGCTGGGGTTTTTCTAAAATCAAACAGCCTTTTTTGTCTTCTTTGATCTGAGCTCTTTTTCTCCATGTGTAATATCCTGAAAATTGAACATGCGTAGGGATAATTTTTCCTTTTTGGGTATAGTTGACAAATCTTATATCTTCTGGTCCACACTATTCTTTTTTTTTTTTTTTATTGTTGGGGATTCATTGAGGGTACAATGAGCCAGGTTACATTGATTGCAATTGTTAGGCAAAGTCCCTCTTGCAATCATGTCTTGCCCCCACAAAGTGTGACACACACCAAGGCCCCACCCCCCTCCCTTCATCCCTCTTTCTGCTTTTCCTCCCCCGCATAACCTTAATTGTCATTAATTGTCCTCATATCAAAATTGAGTACATAGGATTCATGCTCCTCCATTCTTGTGATGCTTTACTAAGAATAATGTCTTCCACTTCCATCCAGGTTACATCCAAGAGTCTACATGTAAATGGAGAATTTACATCCAAGACGAAGGATGTAAAGTCTCCATTTTTTTTAATAGCTGAATAGTATTCCATGGTATACATATACCACAGTTTGTTAATCCATTCCTGGTTTGGTGGGCATTTAGGCTGTTTCCACATTTTGGTGATTGTAAATTGAGCTGCAATAAACAGTCTAGTACAAGTGTCCTTATGATAAAAGGATTTTTTTCCTTCTGGGTAGATGCCGCCCAGTAATGGGATTGCAGGATCAAATGGGAGGTCTAGGTTGAGTGCTTTGAGGTTTCTCCATACTTCCTTCCAGAAAGGTTGTACTAGTTTGCAGTCCCACCAGCAGTGTAAAAGTGTTCCCTTCTCTCCACATCCACGCCAGCATCTGCAGTTTTGAGATTTTGTGATGTGGGCCATTCTCACTGGGGTTAGATGATATCTCAGTGTTGTTTTGATTTGCATTTCTCTCATATATAGAGAGTATGAACATTTTTTCATGTGTTTGCTAGCCATTCGTCTGTCATCTTTAGAGAAGGTTCTATTCATGTCTCTTGCCCATTGATATATGGGATAGTTGGCTTTTTTTATGTGGATTAATTTGAGTTCTCTATAGATCCTAGTTATCAAGCTTTTGTCTGATTGAAAATATGCAAATATCCTTTCCCATTGTGTAGGTTGTCTCTTTGCTTTGGTTATTGTCTCCTTAGCTGTACAGAAGCTTTTCAGTTTAATGAAGTCCCATTTGTTTATTCTTATTATCTTTTTTAAAGATATTGTACTCACCTCTCTCTTCTTCCAAAGATTGATCATTATATGGTATTTTTTTTTTCGGGGGCAGGGATAGTGATATAACTATATATTTCACACTCATTCTGTCACAATAAAGTAAGCTTTAGGAAGCAAGGGCATTGTTTTCCTTGCGTAGCTCATGAAATATTTATTTAATAAATGCATATGTCTGTTAATTGGCTACTAGACATCCCATGAGTTAAGTTGCATCAAATTTTACAGCTGAAGGAAGCTAAGGAAGTTGTTTTGTGAGTGTGTATCTGACCACAATCTTGGAGATAAAGGGTTTCACAGTCTTTCTCAGTAATGAACTGTTTAGTCAAGCTTCATAGAATTGTGTATAATCAAGAGAGAGACAGAGAAACTACACGAATAAAAATGAATAAATATTTTCCCCTTTTGAAGGAGCAGGATCTGATTGTAATTTGTGAGGTATGGGATTATAACCATAATGAATTGGGACTCTATTTGACTTAAAAGTAGAATAAGGCATTCCTCCTGGATCTAAGTTGAATAACGTGGGAAGGTGTGCAATTTGATGGTTGCTCTGTTGGTAATTCCAGAGAAATCATATTTGCAGTGAATTCTAGCATTAGCAAGCACTAAGAGTTACATGGTAAGGAACAGGAAATATTAATACAATGAACATGAACAAAAACACCACACAACAGGGCATGTAGAAGGGGGGAGCAAACTGCATTGATGTGCCAACATGTTTTAAAACCATATTTGACTTTAATTTCTGCTTTAATTGCTTTTGATACCTTTGAATAGAGACAATAGCGATTCCTTTTCCTTGGTGCCATCCCTCCAATTTTCAAGTGACATTGTGTAGTGTGATAACTTATATTTTAATATATAAGATGCTTGAATAGCTGAAATAAAGTTAATTGTTGAAGCTTATTACTTCCCTACCTCTCCAGGACGCTTTTATGCTTCTCATGCGAATGATTGGCTTGCATAATTACATGCGCTTCTCAAGTGCTGCTTTTTGAGAGATGACATCAATGAATTTAAAGACTTTGAGATTGTCTGTCAGAATTATTTCAGATGCCTTCCTGTGTATAATTAGCTCTGCTTATGCTGAACAAAAGTGGGCCAAATTTATGCTAAGTATCATGACACCAGCTTTCTTTCACAATATATACTGATATAAGGCAATTCTATGTGTGGCATGTGGTTTCCATCATAATTTTCTTTGATAGGGAGTTAATACATTATTCTATTCATCCATCAATCTTTCCACCCACACACCCATCCATTTAGTTTGTGGAAATTTTTTGACAACTCTCCCTGTGTAACAGATACTGAAGTTTGCCTTGGTGATGTTAACTATAAAAGACATATGATATCTTCATTGGAGAGGTCCCGATGCTGGAGCTGTGTGACACACAGATGAGTCATTTGAAAACAATGTAATAATTGTTATAATTGTAACAACAGTACTGCACATGGTTCTTTTTAATGCTTGTAAGTCTGTAAGTCATTTTTAGAATTGAAAAATAAGGTGCCTTTGATACTTAGCTTTTAACCAGACATCTGGGAGACTAGGATATATTAGATAATTTAAAGAAAATAAAGTTCAGTGTTGGCTTATGTTAAAACAGGCCTTAACATTTGGGAGCAAAAAAGTAGAAGTTAATTATCTTGCTCCCTACCCTTGTAAAGGTTCATACAATATGCTTTACACTCTGCAACCATTATAATGAGAGAGAGTAAGGGAAGATTAGTCTAAAGGAGGAAAAGAGATTGAAGAAATTTGATAGTAAAATGTATATTAAAAAGGAAATGCAACTGAATATAGATGAACTCAATCAATAACAAGAAAATGATAAGTTTCCAGCTTAATTTACTTTGGCAAACACTGGCATGTATGCAAAGTGAATATAATCTAAACACCTTATTAGAATATGTATCTCTTTGCTGCAGCCTGCTTTATTGTACGAACAGATATATAATGCTTCCAGGAATAATTTGTGGTTAAATGTGTTTTGTTAACTGTTACCGGGAAAACCAAAGGGAGAAATACTTATGCCGATGTACTTACAATATAACTTCAAAAATAAATAATGCTCATATTTAGGAGACCCAGGTTGATAATTTTCATTGTTAATTTTCTGTTAGCCTCACATGTAATGAAAACAAGTTATTTTCCATGGAAAACGTAACATAAGTAATAAAATTATCAGTAAAATTGCCTTTCTTGCTTTATGTTACATTAGAAAGTAGTTAATAAGGTACCTTCATATTGAGAAATTGTATGATTAGGACTCTTATTCATACTGATGATATAGTTAAATTATAATATTAATATTATGGCAATGGAATAAAAAGATGAAAAAAATCCCTCTTCACTACTCATTAAGAAAATACATTTAGAAAATAACATAAAGTTATTTTTTATCTTTTAAACAAAAATGCTAGCTTTTAGATTTCTCAATGTTTTTAAAGTGTGATGAAGATTTGACGTAAATATTCACGTGAAAGTCAACTGCACAGAGCTACTGATTCATTTGCCAGGACAGGGCAGCCTTTAAGGTCATTGTCTTTTGTTTCTTTCACTGTTTCCTTGCAATCTATCCCACCCCATCATTGTCTGAGCGATCAGACATCTGTCAATCTCTGCTTACTTTTACATGTAGGTAGAGTCACCTGTGGGCCACATTTTTTAACTCTTCTTTCTGACAGTCGATGTATAGGCATTTTCAATGTTAAGCAATATCAGCCTTCAGCAACTATAGTTACCTTGCCGATAACAGGAGAGAAACAAAAGAAATACTTAGAACATTTTGTCTAATTTGTGTAGTTCACTGCTGGAAACATTTCAGTATTTTCGTTGTTATACAATTATCATTATTGACATTCAGATCCTGATTATTAAAACAAATGTTACATAAAATCTTGCACATCTTGGAAGTGTGGTTTTAGAAATGTTAGCTCTAATAATGCTATCATAAAATACTGAAATTTATGGATGACTCTTCGATCTTACTGTTGAATCCTATAACACTACAAGATATGCACTATTGTTCCTCCTAATTTGGTGACATTTGCCATCACTAAGTTTCATTGAATGTTGGTGCTCGGAGATAATTTCTCTACTAAAAAATGTACTATAGAGAAAAATAAATTGTATTTTTAGCAAAAGAAAACGTAAAAATAATTAAAAACCTGACACTACTTTGTAACAAGGTTTTCACATTCAATCTGGAAAGACTTTTGAAACAATAATAACAACAACTAAAAGGGTAAAGAATAATTGAATCATTAAGACAAGTATAGATAGAATTTACTGGCATAAAAAAACTTACAGACTATAGTTATCAAAACAAACATAGATTTAAAAAAGAAAATTCAAGAAAACACCGTAAGTAAAACAACAGCAACAACAACAACAAAACCAATGCATACACCTTGCCCTCCACCTTCTAACCACACCCACCCTGGTCCCAGACAGATGCTGAAGCTTAGATATATGACACTCAGCAACAGAGGCTGTAGGTGATATAACAGTATCTATAGAGTTATGCAGTGAGAAAATCCATTCTGCATCCAGCCTTAATTAACAGCACATTCATGTTTCTTCCAATTAGAGCACAATGCTTCTCTGCCATCTTGCTCTCATTCTTCGTGTTTATTTTAGCCACTTTATAAGTATTGATTCAACAGCAATAAATGGCTACCTTTTAGAACTCCTTCATTATCTAGTCATTTATCCTCTGTGAGTTTTTGTTTTATTATGTATTTCTCCTAGAGCAAGAATTATTGATGGGCAAGAAAAGGAGGAAAAGAATTAACAAAAATAATACTGATGACATTCAATAGGTTTATGTGTACCTTCCCAGTGATAACATATCCTTCCAAGATTACTGTGAGTGGGTATATTTGTATGTTGATGCTGTTCATATTGCTTTATATTGTTTATATTGCTGTTTCTATTATTTGAAAGCATATCATACATATCTTTACAAATTCTAAAAGATTTTATTACATTCTACTCCTTTTCACCTGGAGCTTTCTCTGTACATGGTTTCCTTTGTTTCCTCTGTCTCCTAGGGGATTGCAAAATTTTTATTTATAAAGATATTATAATGTGATCTGTTAATATCTCTCACAAACAGTTTTACTCAAGTTTTAATTTTTTATGTTTACATTTATTTCAAGGTGTAAATTTTTATACACAGAAAATTTGAGGCTTTACATGTTAAAGTGCATCAGTTTGTTCCTTTATGATATATGCCTGAGGTACCATCGCTTTAGGCATTCAGTCTTTAACAAATGTGATAGGTAGTTGTGGAATAAACCTGGATGCACATGAGTATTAGGCCTAAGGACTCAGTGCTTCCAGCTACATGTAAGCTTAGATGGCAATGCTTGATTGTTGATCTATAATATTTTGATATGTCAATTGATCCTGAACTGACAGAACTGAGCTTGAATTTGTTCTTTTTTTTCCTTTTTATTTCCTTTCTTCTCCAAACAATTATGATTGCTTTCTATATACTAAACATTTATAATTTCAGAAAATGGGTAAGACACATTCTGTAACCTTAATGCACATAAAATATAGGATTGTTATTATTTTATCATTCTCCTTTGATGTTGAAGAGAAAAATGGCACTGGGTGGCAGTTTTAAGTGTTGTGCTACTGCTGAATATAATGTCCTAGGTGACAGTTTTGGAATAGATTCCGAGTGATGTCAGCTTTTTCTTTTCTCAGACCATCAATGCCTGTGATGTGGTATTTGACTCTCAGCCAGGATTTCACCTCAGACTGGAAAATACAAGGATTCTTTATTTCCTAGGTCACTACCTCCACTAAAATTTCTCATACTGAAACTGCCAAGAGTGACACACTCTACTAGTTGGCATGGCATACTTTATTAGATTGAAATACAATATAATTCCATCTCTTTTATGTTACCAATTACTTAGCTAGTCCTTGGTATATGACGTTAGTAGTTTCCACAATCCAACGTTGTCCCAAAACACTTGAGTTCACTTAGATGTTACAAGTTAGTTCTGTTTCTGATCTCTAACTGGAGGGAATAAAGTTTTATCAGTATATTTGGTCCTGATTTTCAGGCGTCTTTCTTTTCATCTCACTATCATTTTTGCTGTTGAAAACTGTCCACTCAAGATCTCTAACTTGTCCACTGATACTGTTTCTCTTCAACCTTTCCCAGGTCGGGGCTGGGAAAAGATCTAAGGTTTTAAGATTCTCCTGGTTCTTCTTGCCTAGCATGTATGCCCAAACCTCAAATTTAATGACAATAGATCTGGACGTTTCCCGCATAGGTCACATACTGAGTTGGAACTAGCTCTTCCCTATAAACCTCTATAAGCCTTGTAATTGTGTACAAATTCAGTTTAGATGATCTTCTTTCTTAACACGACCTATTTGGAATATTTTTTACTCTTGTCGATACTCATGAGTTGTGTCTATCTCAATTCATCATAATTTGTGAGAATAATATTGACTCAGAAAGAAAGTGACCATTTCCATTGCTGAGGCAGCTCCCTGGTCCCTATGAAAATTTTCTCATCCCCTCAGTGAACAGCTCTGCATAGGATGCACTGTACTTGCTAGCTTTCCAAACAATTCTGTTACTCCTTTTCCTGAGGAAGCAATTTTGTGATGTCCAGCAAGCTTATTTTTGCAAGATTAAAAGTTATTCTTCAGAGAACAATAAAAAAAATCTAGAGGAAGTTTGTCCACCAAATAAAGGCACGTCTGAGAGCATATTTTGAAAATAAAAACTTATGTATTTTATTGTCTCTGGGATTCTAGCTACATATAGAAAGTGGAATATTTCACATTTTTTCCACATAATCTCAAATACCAATGTATGTGGTCTGCATCTTCAGATGCAGATTATTATTATTATTATTTTTTTTTTTGGTAGAGACAGAGTTTTACTTTATGGCCCTCGGTAGAGTGCCATGGCATCACACAGCTCACAGCAACCTCCAACTCCTGGGCTTAAGCGATTCTCTTGCCTCAGCCTCCCGAGTAGCTGGGACTACAGGCACCCGCCACAACACCCAGCTATTTTTTTGTTGCAGTTCGGCCGGGGCCGGGATTAAACCCGCCACCCTCGGTATATGGGGCAGGCGCCTTACCGACTGAGCCACAGGCGCCACCCAGATGCAGACTATTTTTAAATTCTTTGATACTGATTAAATGGAGTTGCTTTTCTATTGTATATATTTTATTCTCCATTAACAGGATTCAATTTTGTAATTCACAAGTATAATTAAAATCTGAGATTAGGGCGGTGCCTGTGGCTCAGTGAGTAGGGCATCGGCCCCATATACCAATGTTCAAACCTGGCCCCGGCCAAACTACAATAGCAAAAAAAAAAAAAAAAAATAGCCGGGCGCTGTGGCAGGATCCTGTAGTCCCAGCTACTCAGGAGGCTGAGGCAAGAGAATCACCTAAGCCCAAGAGCTGGAGGTTGCTGTGAGCTGTGACCCCACCACACCCTACTGAGGGTGACAAAGTGAGACTCTGTCTCTAAAAAAAAAAAAAAAAAAAAAAAAAATCTGAGATTAAATTCTTCATTGGAATTAGTATATTGAAAAGAAATGAGAATTCTACACAAGACTGGAAATTGATATATCACCTAGTTCCTGAGTGTTTTAAATTTTATACTCTATCATTATGTACTATCTTATCATAACTTAAATGTATTCTTACTTTTGATTTCTTCGTTTGTCAACTCCAATTACTTTCAGTCTATAGCAGATTAGCTCTCTAGGCATAGTTATATAATTGCAGTTTTTATGTGAATTATTGAAGTCTGGTTCCCCAACTCCAAATACATCTTTATATGTTTTACATTATGCTGGCATTGGAGTCTGCAAATGACATTTCTTTTTTTGTCAGCGGGCTGCATTTTAAAATCTGCCAGTAGAGGGCAGAGTGTGAGACTAGAAAGCTGGGAAAGTAAAAGGAAGCCTGCTCCTTCCTCTTGTCTCTTATGCCTCCTGTCACCGACCCTTCCCCCAAAAGCATTGCAGGCATACTTCACAGATACTGCAGGCTCCATTCCAGACCACAGCAATGAAACAATTACCACAATAAAGGGCATCACACAAAATGTTTGATTTCCCAGTGCACATAAAAGAGATGTTTACACTATACTCCATTAAGTGTTCCATAGTATTTTTTTAAAAATGTATATTCCTTAATTAAAAAATACCTTATTGCTAAAAGATGCTAATGATCGTCTGAGCCTTCAATGAACTGTAATCTTTTGCTGGTGGACACCGATGGTTATAATCAATATTGGTGTGGTTATGGCAATTTCTTCAAATAAGACAAGAAAGCTTGCCCCATAACCACTCCAAACTTTAGCAATCACCTTGATGTACTCTTCCTTTTACAAAAGAATTCTCTGTAGCATCCAAAGTTCTTTGATAGCATTTTACCCACAGAACATCTTTCAAAATTGGAATCACTCCTTAAACCCAGCTAAGTTTATGGAATATGCTAAATTCTTTGTGGTCATTTCAACAAAGTTCACAGCATCTTCAGCAGGAGTAGAGTCTATCTTAAGTAACCACTCTTTTTGCTCATCTTTGAGAAGCAACTCCTCATTCATTCAAGTTTTATGAAATAGTGAGGTTCTTGCAATTGAGTCATGTTCAGGTTCATTTTTGATTCTAGCTCTTCTGCTACTTCTGCCACACCTGCAGTTACTTTCTCCACTGAAATCTGGAAATGCTTAGTGTCATCCAAAATATTGGAATGAACTTTCAATCTCCTGTTAATGGTGGTATTTTGACCTCTTCCCATGAGTCATGAATGTGCTCTATGGCATATAAAACAGTGAATTTTTTTCACAATGTTCTTTATAGAGGTCCTTCACCTCTTTTGTTAGGTATATTCCTAGGTATTTTATTTTCCTTGAAGCTATGGTGAAGGGAGTTGTGTCCTTAATTAGCCTCTCATCTTGGCTGTTAGGCTTCACAGAATTGAACTGATGCGACCTTGCTCTGGATTAGGCTTGAGTTTCAGAGAATAATGTGGGCAGTTTGATCTTCGATTCAGACTACTAACACTTTCTTCATATCAGTAATGAGGCCGTTTCACTTTTTTAAATCACTCATGTGTTTAACAGAGTAAAATTTTAGTTTCCTTCAAGAATTTTTCCCTTGCATTCACCACTTAGTTAACTGGTACCAGAGGTCTAGTTATCCACCTGTCTAAAATTGGATGTGCCTTCCTCACTAAGCTTAACTATTTCTAGCTTTTTATTTAAAGTAGTAAATTTGTGACTCTCCCTTTTATTTGAACACTGAGAGGCTATTGAATTGTTAGTAAGTGGCCAAATTTCAATATTATTGTGTTTCAGACATTAAGTAGGTCTAAGAGGAGGGAGAGAGACAGGGCAACGGCCGGCAAAGGGGGCAACATTTATGTGCAACATTTATCAAGTTCATAATTTTCTATAAGTCTATTTTGTGTTGCTCAAAAAACAGTAGAATAGCAAACATAAAAGTTAGAAATACTGAGAGAATTACCTAAATGTGACACAGAGACATGAAGTGAGAACATGCTATTGGAAAAGCAGTCCTGTTTGACACAAAGTTGTCACAAAACTTCAATTTGTAAAAAAACACACTGTGAAGTACAACAAAAATGAGGTATCTCTGTAGTTCGTCCTGGTGTCCAGCTTCTTTTCATTCTAAGAGAGCCAGCCGCTTTGCCTTCCTGAGGTGCCAGCAGCTCTGCAGGGCTCCCACCCAAATATCTGAGTGCAGCTCGGTGACCCCTTCCTCTAAGCACAGTAGGTATTGGTGCCAGCACGCAAGACCTCGCCTCAGGAGTCTGCTTCCTAACCCTACATGGTCGCGTTTCTTACCTTCTAAGTTCAGCAAACACTAACCTCTTCTCTTTGTTCTCCTAGATGGATTGAAGATTGCTATTTCTGAAGTCCCTAACTTTGTAATTTAATCTTCTCTTTTGACCTTTTTCAGTTCTCCATCTCCTGCTTTAAAAATTCCGGCTATTACACCAACTTGAAATAGCTGTTGTGGATTCCTTTTATCTTGCTGGATTCTGAAAAATATAATAAAATCACTTTAACTGAAATTTCATTAATATCTATATTGGTTTTAGTAAGCATACATTATCTTGATATTAATGAGGCTTATACGCACTGCATATATTTAGAATATGTGTTTGGGGTTCAATGAAGGAAACAAAAATCAGTCTATGGATTTCTGACGAAGAAAAACACAGAAGAAGGAAGAAGAAGGAAATACAACTGTTGGAAGGATGGGGAATTAATGTCAGGACATCCAGAAACCAGGTTTTGCCAGAAAGCTGCTATCACGCACGAAAGCTTCCTAGCTCTCTAAAATAGAAAAGCAGGTAATTTCCACAAGACTCAGTTGCTGGAAGCTGCTGACAATAATCCTAACGTTAGCTGCTTCCTGAAAATGATGATTTCTTTTTCTCGTATCACTTCCAAATTACATATAATTTTCTGAATTGCAGTGTCTAACCAGGAAGCACAGAATAAAGGGATTTCTGTAAAATGTATTTCCAGGTTTTCCCTTTATAAAGCAAATCAAAAATCATATGGAAATCAAGTATACAATAGAAATATGAATGAGCTTTCAAATATTATAAATTTAGAATAATTATTATTTCCTATAGGCATATTTTTATTATATCTTAAAGATGTTGATAGGATTACTGCCTAAGTCAACTAAAAATAAAATTCCATGATTAAATATATAACAAAGATACATATTTTATTGCTATATATAAAAACATAGTAAATCAATGATATGAGACAGAAACTATGATATAATTTATATATGTGCTTATATTTTAATTATTTTATAGTTTAATATAAGTCACTGCCATAATGTAGTTAAGAAACTATTGTAGTGGAGTATATATGTATATATATGTGTGTGTGTGTATGCACATATATACATGTGTATATGTGTGTGCGTGTGCACACAAATTGAATATATTTTTAATTTTTATGGATACATTTTTATGGGATGCATGTGAAATTTTGATACAAGCATACCATGTATTGATAAGGCAGATCAATTAGGATATTCATCACCTTAATGAATATTTAGCATTTATTTTTTTCTTTTTAATGATAGGAACATTTCAATTCCATTCTTTGATTTAGGTCATTAAATTTGAGATTTCTAATTTGAATCAAATTTTAGTTTGTTATATCTCAAACAAGAAGCAGTACAATTAATCAAAGTATCCGCATAAACTATCAACACAGTCTTGCCATCTTAACGATAGCTTGTTTATGCCAACAGAGAAGAAACTTGGAGAGCAAGTGGCAATGAAACTGCAGAAAGCATTTTCCACAGCTTCTTAAGACTTGAATATTTTTCCTTGCTAGAAATGATTCAAAGCCTGTAAGCGGGTAGTCATCTGCCGCAAGGTCTGGTGAAAATGGTGGATGACAGAGTGTTCCCAAGTCCAGATTCTATAGTTCGAGTAGCAAAGAGAATTGGCCTGTCTGTATTAACCAATCTCATCTGCTTAATTGCAAGCATCCTCATCATTTCATCCAATTGGTTGCAGTAGACATCTGCTATAATCGTTGACCAGGTTTCATGAAGCTGCTGTGGGAGTGGGTAATACCAGTTCTCGACCACCAAACAGACACCATTAGCGTTTTCTGATGAATACTCAGATCTGGACTATATTTTGGCACTTCATCTTTCTTCAACCATTGTGGCAAATGCTTGCCATTGTGAAAAAGAATCCACTTTTCATCAGACATTAAAATACAGTGTGGAAATGCTTCGCTTATATTTTGTGACAGCAAAGAAAGGCAAGATTTGAGATGCTTTCTCTTTTCACACTCGTGTAACACATGTGGAACCTGTCTCTCCAGCTTCTTTACTTTGCCGATTTGTTTCAAATGGTCCATTACTGTTGGAATAGTAATATCAAATTATTTTTCTTTGGAGATGCCTATCCTGAATATCCATTCAAATATACACAATCATATGATCTTAGCTCATTACTATTATTTCATCTTACTTTATGTCTTCTTAGTAATTAGCACTGCTAGTATATATACTTTTAGTTGTTTATTATCTATCTCCTCTACTGGAATGTAAATTCCAGGGCACAGACTTGGGGCTATTATTTATTCCATTTCCCAGGATCAATCACATGGCTGAAAAATAAATTACTCACTATTTAGTATAAGAATGAATGAATACATGAGTAAATAAGTTCTTAGAAAGGAATTTTCACAAATCACCTCCCCTGTTTTTAATTAGAAAAATACATCTTGGGCAGCATCTGTGACTCAGAGGAGTAGGGTGCTGGCCCCATATACCAGAAGGTGGTGGGTTCAAACCCAGCCCCTGCCAAAAACTGCAAAAAAAAAAAAAAAAAGAAAAAAGAAAGAAAAAGAAAATCTCAGTAAACACACAGTGATTGATAAATTCTTATTTATAGTAATAGAAAAAAAATGCCTCCAGATGGAAATAATACTTAGATTTTAATGGTATTGTTGCAAGTTTTAAAGACTATGATCACTTATCACAGCTTTGAAGGTAGAAAGTGATTATCATATGTTTTTCACCTTATAGAAACTGATGCTCAGAATTTCAAATAACTGTGTGTTTCTGTGTGTCTATAGATATATTAATATGTACGTAGATACTAAAGAAGAGTTGAACCAGAAGTGAATAACAGGACTCTTGAATTCTACCACACATTCCCTCTGCTTTAAATTATCTTTTAAATAGAATTTTTGTTTTCTTTCAACATTGCTTAATTTATGAAAACAGAAACTGAGAGAAATTTTGGCAGGCAGCAGCTGAAGCTGTGGTAGGAGGTGTGTATTTTAATTACACCACTGGTCTGACAGATACCTGTGGTGGCTAGAGTCAAAAAAGCAATTGTTTATGCCATTTTACTACACCATCTGTGTCCTAATGGGAGTGGTGATGCCAGACCCAGGCTAATGGCAATCAGAATTCCGCAAGTAATAACCCCTGGGCTGATCTTTGGGGTGAGGTATTCGTAAGATGTGCAAATCAAAAAGTCCTTAATTATTATTCTCAAGTTTTCCTTTCTTCCTCTCTCTCTCTGTAACCCTTCAGAATCATTGTCACTTCGTGAATATTCATATGTAATTCTTACAATTTTTTTTTCCAAAAAACACTCTCTGAATGATTGTATTTAAGATTCTTAATCACAGAAGGATTCTTTTTTTTCTGTGATTGCAGAAATGATACCAACAGGGCAAACATTGGAAAGCAATGGCTTTCAAACAGCATTCTTCAGGACAGAGGGACTATAACTGATAACAAAGGGTTTTATAATGTGGAAATCATTTGGTGAACTGACGTTCTCTAGGAGGTTTCTATTATTGCCAATTTTTACTGCATCTCCTACTTGGATTATTTTATCAATTAACCTTATTGTGTTAAATTTCAAGGAATGAAAATTAATTTGCAAGTTTCTCATGCTTCTGTTATTCTGGAAGAAAAAAGACTTTGAAATATTTGACTGATATATATTCTGACTATGTTCCTCAAAGGTATAGCCTAGAAACCTAAAATTATAATAAAAATGTTAATCTTGTTAGAATAAATGTATGTCTCATATTCAGTCCTATATCAAATAGAAAGGAATTGAAGGTATTTTCTAGGAGAACTTATAAGCAGTGATATGGAGCCTATAGTTAATTAAATCGATTGAATATAGCCTTATCATAGTCTGAATCCTTTGATATTGAGGGAATTGACTAAATTTTTAATTTACATTTCAAAGATCAAATTATCTTTTAACTGGAATGAAGAGAGTATCATATTGTTATCATATATCAGCTATAACATGAAATTGGATTTTTGCAGGAACAAAAGATAAAAAAATTTTCAAGCTATGAAAGATACATTTAGCAAAGAGCACTTATTGAAAAAATAAAAGACAGCAACCAGTTAGAAGCAAAATTGTTTAATGATAAAATTATGTATAAATAGTATGTAATAATCATGGGCTGTCTTTGCAATTTTAGTCATCATTTATAATCAGACAAATATTTATTGTGTCATTCCAGAGAAGGCAGTAACCTATTTACTAATGCCATTTCTCAACCCAAATATACCCCTGTTTTCCTATAAACTTTACTCTAAAGTGTGTCCAAGCTCTCTTTGCATTTTTTCTGGTATTAAAAATTTTTTTTTAATCTTTCATTCATCGTATACATTTCCTTGCTCTACTCAGTTTTTATTTGTTTATTTTCTTTTTGGTACATATATTTCAACCTTAATCCATGGATTGCAATATTAAAAAGAACTTACAACAGATTTTATTCTTAAAACATTGTGATTTTTTAATGAATAACTGCATTCTTTTTATGAAGTAATTTAATTTTTTTCTTTTTGAGAGTTGATTTGTTCAGATCAGTACCCACATGAGTTCCCTTTTCTATGTTTACTTGTTTATTTGTTTGTTTGTTTCTTTTGCCTTTTTTGGGAGACAAAGTCTCTCTCTGTTGCCCTGGATAGAGTGCTGTGGCATGATAGCTCACCACAACCTCAAACTCTTGGGCTCAAGTGATTCTCTTTCCTCAGCCTCCCAAGTAGCTGGGCCTCCAGATGCCCACCACAATGCCTAATTAGTTTTTCTATCTTGAGTAGAAACGGGTCTCTCTCGTTTAGGCTGATCTGGAACTCCAGGGCTCATACAATCCACCTGCCTCAACCTCCCAAAGTGCTAGATGCCTGAGCCATCACACCCAGCTAATATTCTTATATTGTGTTATGTGTAGACGACTCTTCAGAAGATAGCAGTTTAATGTTATACTTTGATACAGATTTACGAACATATTTTAAACTATTCTTAGTTACTTCTCTGTATCAATGTGATTATGTTTCTACTTATTCAAATCTGTCATTGAAGACCACAACTATCCTATCACTTTTTTAACTTTCTTCCATGGAAATAAGTTCCATAAAAGACCTTATTTTCCATACTTGAGGGATATTAATATAATGATGGAAGTTATTTAGAAGTTGTCTTATAATAAAAAATATTAACTGTCAAACAGTGGTGAATATACTCTTTTATATTAAAAAAAATAGCCATATACGAGTCTCTGTTAGGGATTTCTCAGAGGATTCAAAAACAGTATTGCAATTTCAAAACATGGAGATGTTTAAGAAAATTTTATATATAACCTTAAAACTCCACTGACAGGACAAAGCAAATTTTTGCTGTGTTTCTATTCATGAAAACAGAAAGTAAGATTTATACCAAGTTAACTAATATGTGCATTGCTCTGCTTTGAAATCCTTGATTCATTTTTTTTAATTAATACACATTGTTCTAGAATAGGTATAGCAGCAATTCTATGCCTGTTTTTAAGGATTCATTTATTTCTTGTTGAATACTGCCCAAATATGTAAAAGATTTAAACACTGAGTCATAAAGCATTATACTATATATGATTATATAGGTAAATACAAATTAACTAAATATATATTTCTATACATATAATTTCAGTGTCAAATTTTATAATCAGTGCTGATCTTTAGCCTTCATAATTAAGTTTTTATAACAACAGTCTCTGTATTGTTTATATTAGTGTTGTGAGTCCATTTTACATACGTATTCAGTAAGGGCATGGTGAGTGGATGAGTGGATAAAAACCAATATAGGTAAATTACAATGAATGTTCTAAAGAACACAATAAAATGTTTGAATATTTTGTATCCATTTTGATTGTATTAAAAGGCTACCATTTCTCTAAGTAGAATAATTTTTTATAAAAATTATGACTATCTGATATTTCAAATAATTTTCAGTGCTTACATTTTTGAATTTCTATGGATACGTCCACTAAGAAATATTCATAGCCTGCAGTTATCTCCCTCAAAATCACCTACATTATGGAAATCAATATCAACAAACTACAGTATTAGGCTGTATTCAGAGTTTAGGTGTATACCAGTGGAGATTAATGATCTCTTACAAACTATACAGAAAGGGATCACCAACAGCAAGCATGCCTCAGTTTTCATACTTTTTTTTATTTGACAAATTTGTGACAGTGTATTAGAAAGTTTGGCTCTCTTCCCAAGTAGATTACATGTAAACTCTGCAATAAATTTTCCTGAATGTGGAAAAATAGGTTTAGGACCAAACAGAAACTAGTAATCAGGAAAGTGACATAAATCTGCAATTACATATCACCAAGGGAATCTAGTTTCATAAAAAATCTAGTTTCATAAAAAATGACTCCACAGGTCTCATCAGAGTCCCTTAAAACAGAAAATTGAACAATACGGAAGAGTGATTGCATCTGAGAACTCTATTCAAAGTATCTCCTCCTTTTCTTTCTTATGTAATGGTATTTGGTTTCACTTATTTTTATGATAAAATATTTTCTGTATTTTATTTTTTGGAATCTTAGTTAATTCCTGTTTCTTTATTAAACTCATTCATGGGTTCTCAGGGGAATCTTATTTTAAAGCTCTATACTATGGGATTCAAAAGGCATATTTACTTTATTAAAATTCATTTAAGGTTATATTTAAAGTATTTTATCTTTTCTTACAACCTGACAGGTGAAAAGTTTTTACTTGCATAAAGGAAAATTTATAAACAGTAATTTAGTAATTATTTGTTGTTATTATTCTAAAATTTTCTATAAATTAAACATTTTCACATTTCATTGGTAAATAACATCATAAAACTTAATGTATATGCAATATCGTTACTTTTGTACTGTGCTGATTAGCTAGATGACATTCTTTCTTTCAGATACTTAGCAAATAATGCCTCATTTGTACCACTTTGAAAGCAGTAATTAGTAAAAACAGATTAACCTTAATTTTTTATAAATTTGAAATTCTCAAATCATATGTTAATATAGAAACCGAAGTATACAATAGGTAGCTATAAATAACAAATTACATTTATGACATATTTATATGTAATTTACATATGTCAAAATACATTTATAATGATATAGATGATCATTTATAGTTATAAATGTCATATTATAGAAGAGATGCTAACGTTTCAATAAATGTCATAATTTTTGAAAATTAAAAATGAATTATGCTACCTGAAATGAGTATATTACTCATTCAAATTGTATTTGAGTATATAAATGGAACTTTCATTTATGAAAACAGTACAGCCTTGCACCACTTAAAGATCTTTTTGTCAACAACAGATCACATGTACAATGCTGGCCCCATAAATTAATGAACCTGAAACATTCCTATCACCTAGTATTTACTACGTGATCATTTTTATTGTTACTTTAGAGTATACTCCTTCTTATAAAAAACAAAAGTTAACTATAAAATAGCCTCAAGCAGGTCCTTTAAGAGCTATTCCTGAAGAAAGCATGTTACCATAGTAAATGATAGCTCCAAGTGTGATACCGACTGCCCCTGAAGACACTTCAGAGGGACAGGCTGTGAAGGTGGAAACAGTCATACCTATGATTCTGATCCTGTGTAGAAATAATGTGTGTTTGTGTCATAGTTTTTTAAAAAAAGTAAAAGGTAGAAAAAATAAAAAATAGAAAAAAATTTGCAGAATTAGAATATAAAGAAAATATTGTATAGCTGTACAAAGTATATATGTTTTAAGTTGTTATTACAAAGGAGCCAAAAAGGTAAAAAAAAAAAAGAAGTTTATGAAGTAAGCAAGTTACAGTGAAGGATAATTTTTTTTTTTTTTTTTTTTTGTAGAGACAGAGTCTCACTTTATGGTCCTCGGTAGAGTGCCGTGGCCTCGCACAGCTCACAGCAACCTCCCAACTCCTGGGCTTAAGCGATTCTCCTGCCTCAGCCTCCCGAGTAGCTGGGACTACAGGCGCCCACCACAACGCCTGGCTATTTTTTGGTTGCAGTTTGGACGGGGCCGGGTTTGAACCCGCCACCCTCGGTATATGGGGCCGGCGCCCTACCGACTGAGCCACAGGCGCCGCCCTGTGAAGGATAATTTTTTAATGAAGATAGAAGTTTCTATATAAATTCAGTGTAGCCTCAATGTACAGTGTTTATAAACTCTATAGGAGTACAGAACAATATCTTAGAACTTCAAATTCCTACGCCACTGACTCATTGACTCACCCAGAGTAACTTCTAGTCCTGCAAGCTCCATTCCTGGTAAGTTTCCTTCACAGATGAATCACTTTTGAAATTTTATGTCATATTTTTAATGTTCCTTTTTATCATTGGATATGTTTAGATACAAAAATACCTTTGTGTTATAATTACCTGCAGGGGTAGTACAGTAACATGCTGTACATGTTTGTAGCCTAGAAGCAGTAGGCTATACCATGGAGACTGGGTGTGCAGGAGGCTATACCACACAGGGTTATGTAGGTAAACTCTATGATGTTCTCACGACAAGGAAATAGCCTAGGGATGATTTTCTCAGAACCTATTTCCGTCTTTAAGTAATACATATATAAATGAAAAATATAATATACATATAATATAATATATATGAAAAAATTTGCAGAATTAGAATATAAAGAAAATATTGTATAACTGTACAAACACGAAAAGTATTTGTATTATACAGATATATATATAGTGTTTCAAGAGCCATTATATATATATAGTTCTATATAGTATATTGTACAGATATACATATATATATATAGAGAGAGAGAGAGAGAGTTTCAAGAGCCATTGTATTTGACATGTTATTCTTTTCTCTAGTTAAGATACAAGTGTGTATGAAAATACATATATTACCACTAGGTAGTTCTAAAAGGTATAAACTTAATTAAGTTTATATATTCATACAAATTAATAAAAGAATACATTTTAATAGAGTACACATACAGAACATTTTTGGGAGGAGTGTCAAAATAGTCCCCTGCAATACCAACATCAGAAACACCTTAGGTACTCTAAGAAGAAGCAAATTCGAAGGAGCTTTTCCAGAAATATTGAATGGAAGCTTACATGTGAGAGCTCAGGAAACGTGCATTTTAACAGGCTTCTTAGATGATGATTATGAACTTTGAAGTTTGCAAATCACTGCCCTAGTTTTTACTTGTTCTTTGTAGTATCTCAATGCTACAAGGGTGTGAACTGGCATAGGGATATGTAGGGTTCAATTTACATAAAAACAATTTAAATTATGATTGCATTCATTTATCAGAAATAATTAGAGCTGTTGGTATGCATTAGCTGTCTAACTGAGCTTGGTGTTCCAAATGCGTTATCTTTAATGCCCACAGAAACCTTAAAGAGGTTAAAGGGGTTAAGTAACAGAGTCCAAGGGCACAAAGAAAGACAGTGGTGATTCAGGTTCAAAGCCGAATCTGTTCTTTGCTTTTTTTTACTACTTCACTCTGATTGGAATTGCCTATGAAAAGGGGTTTTTAACTTTTGGGTATTGTGCTGGATATTTTATATCTGCACTCCACATCTTTTCTTAATCCATTATCATCCTGCTGTCTACTCTGGATGGTTGAGTGGAATGAATTGCACCCAGTTTTTACTTGGTTCAGGAATGAAAAATCTGGTAGGAAATAACAGACCAGAAGGATAGTGGAGTAGGGTCTGTACACCCCAGCTACCTGACTGATGGATCGCAAGTTGTCTATATTCTTTTGTGTGGGCCCAGCTCCTTCCAAAGAACTTCTCTGTATGATTACACTCCGCTTTCTGGTAACCACCTCCTCCCCTAGCTACTTCAGTCCTGAGGTAGAAATGCCTTCCTAAATCTGGTACTAACATTTCCTTTCTAAAATTCCCTACACACTGCCCATACATTTGTAATACTTTTTTAATTCTTATTTTTGTCAAATATCCAGTTTGAAATGTGCCATCTGTTTCCTGCTATGTCCCTAAACAAACACTCCTTTAGATTCAATTCTATTTTTAAAATAAACACTATGAATTTAATAGTATCTAGTAAAAATTTTATGTTATTGTTATTATTGTAGGTTTGTTGAGGGTACAGAGAATTAGATTATACTGTTTCCATTTGTTAGGTAAAGTCCCTCTTATAATTGTGTCCTGCCCCTAAGAGGTGTGCCACAACCCTAGTGTTTTGCTCCTTAAGGGAGAGGATCCCCATCCATACCCTCCCCGTCTCCCTGCTCCCTCATTCTTCCACTCCTCCCCCTTGAATTGATTTCAGTTTTTCTCTTAGATGAATATGTATGAGATCATCTACTGGCTTCATATTTTAATTGAGTACATTGGAGTCTTGCTTCTCCACTCTTGAGATACTTTACTAAGTAGAATGTGTTTCAACTCCATCCAGGAAAATAGAAAAGATGTGAAGTCTCCATCCTTTTTATGGCTGAATAGTACCCCATGGTATACATATGCCACAGTTTGTTGATAGGCATTTGGATTGCTTCCATGAATTGGCAACTATGAACTGAGCTTCAATAAACATTCTGGTGCAAATGTCTTTGGGGTAAAATGATTTTTGTTCTTTTGCATAGATACCTAGTAATGGAATTGAAGGATCAAATGAAACGTCGACTTTTAGTTCTTTGAGAATTCTTCATACTTCTTTCCATAACGGTTGTATTAGTTTGCAATCCCACCAGCAGTGAAGAATCTGAAATTGAAATGTCTAGTTGTAATAATTTATAAAGTTGTGAATATTCATTTAGCATGCTATCTGGCACATAGGAATGAGCTGCAAATCTTACTATATGCTTTGTTTTGAACTCCTTTCAGAGCTATGATGCATTTTTTACTTAAAATACTAATAAATCACATTTTTGGTAGAATTTTTGACAAGGTGTTGCTTCCTGATTCTTTATTTAATTTTAAGTTAACGAAATCAGAGCTCTTGTCTAGTCTACAATACGTTTTTACAACCATGGTAGTCACGTGTGTGATGAAATAAGTAAACTAATGAGTTCTGAATACATACACTTCACATGCATGTTTACATTGACCTATACCATAAACATTTTGCATTTTGTATATTTTAAAAGAAAATAAACAATACTACTTCCATTATTCTTGATTCAGAATTGCCAGAAATTCTATGGAAAAAGAGAAAAGAAAGAAAAGCAGCTATTTGGTATTTATATTTTTTCAATAATGTCTACCCAACTGGTACCTCTGACTGAAAGAACATCTCTGTTAAGTTTCCCTAGGGTGAGTGGGGGGTAAAATGAGACAAAGGTATGAGAGGATATTTCTTAAAGCACTTACTAAATGACTCTCAAAAAATCACATATGATATCTGAGACCTACAGAAATACTTACTATGTTCTATTTCTATACAAATAAAGAGTGCTGGCATACACACATCTTCGCTTCACCTCACTGAAAAGAAAATAAGGTAGTAGAAGCAAGATAAATTCAAAAAGAAAATAAAATTTGTGGTTATTATACAAAATAAGAGATGCCAATAAACTGTTGGAAGGACAATAAAAGCGGAATACCAGACAGTTCCTCAAGTGAACTAGGACTGATCTAGTTCTCCCTCCTTTCTTGCTTGTAATTCTCAAAAATAGCAGCAGAATGTGCTGGGAATGCCACCTCTTGAGTTAAAGAAGACAGCTTGGGCTTTGTTCCTCTCTCTTCTAGAAACAGGATGAACTGTGAGGCTTTCCGCAGTGAATCACATGGCCTACGCAGTAGGTAATTCGGATTAGGCTGCCCTTCAGAGTTTTTTGGCACATGGAGTCAAGATTCCATCTGCCCTGGACAATTTTCTTTAGCCTTTAGGGAACTAGCTCTTAATAAATAACAAACATCTATGCTTTACTGCTAATCAGTGAATATTAAATATGCTTTGCAAAACTTCTTGAGATTGTGTTTTGTCTTACTGGATTCACAAAAATAGGTGATGAGGATATGGTGGACCTAAATGGAAGTCTAGGATGCAGTGGGCATAAATATATGAACTCCTGTTTCTGGTAATTGGCACAGTGATGCTCTTTGCTGTTCTTCGTGTAACAGGTGTCCTCTGGTGGGATTGCTAATTAGTAAGCCTGCCTGAAATTGATACCTCAGCAAGAAAGCTAAATTTGAAAGCTAATTACTTGCATAGAGGGACCCAACCAAAGAAAACTTATTTTCACATAGAACAATAGAAAGTCCTGGCAAATGAGAGCCTTAAATACCTCTGAAGTGAGAAGATCTGAAAATGGGAAGATTGATTGAAACTTTGAGCACCAGCTAGAATTCCAAATTTTCACATTTGCCCAATGCAGTCAAGCCAGGCTCTTTTTTACAGTGACAAGATGTAGAAAATATCTTGCTGATCTAGCTTAAGCAGCAGAAGACAAGATGTAGTTCAATACTCAAGAAGACAAGATTGTAGAGCAATACTCTTCTACCTTTCACATTCTCTCTAGATTTGTAGAAAATTGACAGCTAATTGTATGTTCCCAAGCAAGGATGTATCTTCACATTCTGTTAGTTGATTGCTACAGTCTTATTAATAAAGCATATAGGTACACTACATAGTAAGCTATAATGAGAGAGTGTTGCTGTGAGTGGGGCTATGTTAACACCTCAGAATAAATTATTTAAGATGACATTTCAAGCTATAGAAGAGGCAATTTTGGAGGGAAACCCTTTCTTCACTTTGATTTATCAATTGACTAATTTAAACAGGCCTTATATATCACCTGTTATGTGCACAATTATTTCTGCCTTTAAATAATTGTGATTAATTGCATTGAATACTCAAATATAATTTTGTATAAAATGCAGTTGGAGCACAGATTTCTCTGGATTGTCAAGGACCATATGTCTTGAAATTTACTGATGAATACAGATTCCCCCTCAAAGTACAAATGGAGTAGCAGATGATATTAAGTAAATGAGAATAATTAAGTGGAATAAAATATGGAATAATTTTTTCAACCAATAAAGATAAAACTCTGAACATTTTATACCACAAAATGTAACTCCTTTCAAATTTCTTATCAAACATATAATATCATTGATATTAAGATGTTGTTAAGAAACATGTATGTTTGAAGAAGAGAATCATGGCTGCATTCAGAGAAATGAAGTGTAAAACCAAAGAAATGATTAGAAATTGAGTTTAGATAAATATTTGAAAGAGAAATAGGATCCTGAGAGAAGACCACTGGGCGCCACCTGAATGTCTATTCACTGTGCTTAGCTCACACAGTTCTCCATGGTATCAAAAGATATGGAATGTGTATGCATCTTAAGAAATTTAGTCACAGAGATAAATGATAAACAGTGATCAGCAGGGCTTCATACTTTGGACATTAATGGTCAAAATAGTCTGACTTATCTCCTGTGAGTAAATTCTTCTATGATTCTCCACTCTCAAGATATGCTGTTTGAAATTAATAGCATTTTAAAACGTGACTTGTATTTATATAACACACATTAATCTAGCAACTACAAAGCAGTTTAATTTCTTCCTAACATACTTTTGTGTAGAATTTGTCACCTAAAATGTTACATGATTGCTAATTTATTGATTGTTGTCTTTTTAATTAGAATGTGTGTTTCATGTGTGTTAGGTGCAAGTTTATTTAATAATATCTTTATAAACAGGACCTAGAATAGGAAGCAAGCAAATGTGTGTTGAATGAAAGTAAAAAATAAGTATTTTTGAATCTATTTGTTTAACGTATATATTATAAACTTTGGTTTTTACCTCTAGATATCTAGTTCTATACCAACAGGGCGTTTTGTAGTTATGTTTTGCTCACCACTGCTTAATCAGTGCATATCAAGTACCCTGAAACATTTTGATAATGAATATCTGTTGAATGAATGAATAAGATCTAAAGTGTTTGGGAAGTCCTTGTAGGACCATAAGAAGTTTATGTATCTGTTAAAGGTCATGAGATTCTGGATTCAATATCTTGTGATACAGGCCACAGGAAACTGTAAGTTATGTCATCTGTTCACACCTTCACCCCTCAACAGCAACTGCAATTATCCTTGGTATCCACAAAAGCACCCAGATTCCCTGCTCTCTCCATGGTTCGGTGGTGGTGACCTCCATGGGTTCTGCTTTCAGAATGGTTGAGGCTGTAGCTGGAGTGCTCTGGTGGTGTAAAGGCAGCTGTGTCCTGGACTAACCACCAGGAAGGCACACACCTGGTAGAGGTACAAGCTATGGGGTACACAGACCACTCACATCCCCCTCACTTAGCATCAGGAGCAGTCTCTGTCCGTGATGCACATGAAAGTGACTGGATTTCATCTTTTCCTCCTGCCTGGGCTAGAAGCAGTGGCTCAAACCTTGGAGTGCTGATCTGCAGCTGAACTGCTCAGGCAAAGAAAACCATCTGTGCTGTGGTCTTGTCCCTGAGCCAGATAGTTGTGGGGTACAGAGACTGCTTGTGCCACCTTACCACCATCAGTGTCAGTGGGATCTGTCCTTGTAGGAGCACAAAAGTGGCCCAGCCTCTCTGCTTGATCTATAGCCTTATGGATGTGGCAGGGCCAGTGATGAGACAACGGTGGGCCCAAAGCAGGACAGAGGCCTCTGAGGGCTGTTGCGTGACTGGAGATACGAACGAACAGCAGCTTTGCCATGGGTATAAACTCGCTCCTGTAATTATTAAGTCAAGAAACAGACTATATGGGATGAGATGGCATGTAGCAAAATTCTTTATTCAGGGTTTTGATTTTATACCTTTCTTGTCACGTACACACTTAAACTATTATCTGTTAGTTTCACCATTACCTCATTTTACCTATCTGAAATTAACTTGAAAGGAAATATCCTGTTATCATATCAACACAATCACTTTTGCAGTAAACATCTTCTTCTAGACACTGACTAATCTCTGGGCAGGTATCTAAATAAAGATCACAAAGAAGAAAGTAGCCACAGGGGAACAGAGTTAATGGAAGAGTATCTTCAAGCGTTCACTCAGTTTACTCAGTATGAAGTAACGACTGTGTCTTTTCCTCAGGGCAGAGCACCTATAGACCTCTGACAATATGTTATTAACAAACATCAACCCTCTGGCCAGTATCTCTGAGGAAGGGTAGCATGCTCTTTGATCTCAGGCTTCATGGGGTGCACAGCTTCAGAGAATAGGCTTGTGGAATTTTTAACTCCAGGCAAGCCAACTCTGTGTGTGTCCCATTGGGGTCCAGGTCCCTTAAGCCTCTGGAAAGAAAGCAAGCCATTTTAAACTCACACTGAGTTCACTTTGTGTGCTTAAATGTAGGATATGTTTATTTCTAAATATTATCCTACAAGGGCCGAGCTGTTTGGGTATCCCTGACCTGTTGGTGCTCAAGGATCAGAAACCTGTGTGAATCTATATGAGTTTGAGCATACACACAACACAAGTAGGTGTTGGTCAGAAGCCCCACTAGGTCCTCAAAGGGCTGTCTTGTAGCTAGAATTTTAAAAATCCCTAGCAAGGATCTCTCACTCACAGTTACCTGGGTCAGGGAGCTTCTCCTGTCTTCTTTCTGATCCTGGCTAATCAGGCTATCTGGCTTCACTGGCTTCTGCTTTTCCACTTCCACTTTTCAGATGAATTCCAGGGTCCTCTCCTAGACTATCTGTTCACAGTATGAACATATGTTCACCAATTGAGATTGCTCCCCAGGGGAGAGATGCACACTCACTGTATCTAGTCAGCCATCTTGAATAGGAACCCCAGAGTACATAATTTTTAAAAGAATCTTTACAGCATCCAATCAGGGTATATTGGGTTTAATGTACTTCAAAGCTAAAGCACATCAAAATAAATGGGCAGTGAAATTTGAGGGCATCTTTCTTAGGATACGGAAAAAATCAGTGAGTTGTTTTAACTCACATAGATAGTTCTTTTTTGGGTTAGAAAAAAATCTTAGAAAAGTAAGTGCCTCAAAAATAAATACATTATTAAAGATATATTTGTTATGATTAATTATTAGAAAGCATGCAAATTATTTCAGATCATTAAGAGGAGAAAAATATGTCTTCCTAACTTGTACATAAACAAACAATTGAAGATTCATATTTAATCTTATGGATAAATACTGTGATAATAAATCAACCACCTTGTTTTGAATTTCTGGATTCTTGGTAAAAATTATATTAAAACACAACTCCCAAGAATGTGTCATTATGTCTCCATCTTTCCATCCATTTCTGCCTGTTTCTGTTCGTCTGTCCTTTTCTCTATACCCATTATCTATATGTATTTATATCCTTAGAGAGTTTCAGTGTGGAATGGAGGTAGTTTTGGGGTGAAGAAAATAAAAAAAGTGGGATGTATCTATTCAAGAAATTATTCTAATCTTTTATATATAATGGTTTATGACACTTTAAGTATTTATAGTAATACCTGCTCATTGAAACCAAGATCCATGAGTGGCTCATGGCCTTATTCTTAGGTTTATCAGAGCAATTAGCTTAAAGATAGATACAAAATGTTTATTCAGTGAACACATATACATATACAAAATGTTTATTCAGTGAACACAATAAACAAATGTTCAGTGAACACATTCAGCTTAAAACTGTGAAAATTATGAAGAAATGATTGTTTTAAATGTATTTAAATAATATTTTTAAATAACTGTCATTGCATATGAGCATTTATTGATTTTATATAAATTGTTTACATTTTTAATATTATTTGAAACAAAAAAAAGAACTGAAAGTATATTGTGAAATCTTAAAAATAAGTGATGAGAAAGAGTTTTAAATATGTTTATAACCTACTGCGTAACATTCACATTGCTGTCTTAAAGCACTTTGGTGCAGTGGTGAAATAATGATGAAAAAGTAGAAAAATCAGTATCAGTTAACTCTTATGAGATTCATTTGTATTATTTAGATTAAATATTCTGAAAAAAGTTATTTATTTGTTAATGTTTATAGTGCTCATTGTGTGAAATAATAATTCTTAAAAATTAATTCACTACTCATCTAAAACTCAATCTTTGATTTTTCATTCCTATAAAAGCTTTTTGTTTGTGTCTTCTTTGATTACTAATGTGTCAATAACTAGCAACTATTAAGAATCACTGCTTCTAACTCCTAAGCTAATCTTCTTACATGTCCCAATAGTAAATTTTTGTTTTGTGTTATTTATGAACTTTATAAACTTAATGTTGAATATTATTTATATAATAGAGTACATTATATTTCCACATTTTTATTATATAATATATTGTATAATTTATACAAATATGGGTATAAAAATTTACAGTATTGAGTATTTTCAGAGGAACAGAAACATACTGGGTAAAATAATCTACAAATAGACAGCAGACGGCACCCATTTCCTGCTGTGAAGAAAAACTGAACTAGTTCCTCATGTATATTTTCCATAAGCATGTATTGCTTTGTCATTTTATGTAAAAAAGAAAAAGGAAATGTGCTCCCTCTCCCCCCTAAAAACAATATGAGGGTTGGAAAGGCGTCTGATAAATATTTATAGCAAAATAAATTATGAAAAGATTAAATTATATTGAACTAAAAGATAATGAATAATATTTTTAAAAGCTTTTAAAACATCTATCTTCACCATCATTCATAGCTTATTTATCAATTTTATCTATATATAATCTGTAACTAGTTTCTTATGTTTATTATATTAAATACTTGCATCCTGTATGTTATTGATAACAATTTATATAATTTTGTAGGATACCTGGACAAAAAGTGATCTGTTTTTCTTTAAATAATTATAATTTACTATACACATCAAAAGTATTGCGTACATGTGAGAGAGAGACAGAGAGAAAAGGAGAATTTTGGCGTTGTAAAGCATTTTATGTATGTAAATGATATTATTGAACTTTTAATAAACATAATGAAAACAAAGAAATACAAACTGTAATTAAAATCATTCTTCTTCAGTAAATCACTAAAATCAGAATTTTGAATTAAATATGAAATTCAATAAGTGTTTGTACATTCATTTTAGTGTTAAATAACTTCCTTTGGTTTAGTTTGTATTGTATTTTATTTTATTTGTGCAATAAAGAACACGAGTGAACTAATTATGCAATGATAAGGCTTATAACATGTGAATCGCCTAGGGTTTTAGAATTTACCTTGTTACCTTTTTATGATAAAATTGTCCCTTAATTGGTAAGCATAGAGAATATTATTTTAATGAATATTTAATAAAAATGTGTTTTATCTATTCATTAGACATCAGAGTAATAAGTATTAATAATAAATGTTAATTTATTTTTAGTTAAATAAATTACCTTTAGTGATAGTCCTGTATTATTTTTAATTACAAGTATATTTTTCCCTGTATTTAAAAGACAGTCGATTTTAATACTATAGGTTTTGGCAATGGTCATTCATGCAAAATGACAGTCAAATCAGATTGTCAGCAACCTTAAGAATCAATGCAGATAGCTACTTGATTGACCCAGTTTTTGCAATCAGTATAGATTTTTAACAAAGCATCAGCTGCAACACAACCTATTTTGGCCCCAGAAACTGCATCTTTTTTCTTATTCCCATCTTTTAGATAGGGTGTTGGATTGCATACAAATTCACAAAAAGTCACGTAATTAATAAAGCAGAAGGCGATGAATGACAAGTAAATGTGTGGAGACAGAAGCAAGCCAACTGCTCTTTATGGTAGTAAAAGTAGAAGAAAGCATTGGAAGTTTTAAATAAATTTTATTTTATTTATTTTTTATTTTTTATTTTTTTTGTAGAGACAGAGTCTTACTGTACCGCCCTCGGTAGAGTGCTGTGGCGTCACACGGCTCACAGCAACCTCCAGCTCTTGGGCTTACGTGATTCTCTTGCCTCAGCCTCCCGAGTAGCTGGGACTACAGGCGCCCGCCACAACGCCCGGCTATTTTTTTGTTGCAGTTTGGCCGGGGCTGGGTTTGAACCCACCACCTTCGGCATATGGGGCTGGCGCCCTACTCACTGAGCCACAGGTGCCGCCCAATTTTAAATAAATTTTAAAAATGGGTTTTAGAAGCGCCCTATTGGGTAGTTAGGATAAATTATCAATGCCCAAATAAAGACAGTCAATACATGGTGAGAACTAATAATGCAAGATGTGAAAAGAATAGGTCAGACATTTTAGCTCTGGGTTTAGTTCTTTGCTTTATTACTCCTCTTGCATTTGGGATTTGCTGTTTCTTTTAATAGCTCAACCACAGAACTACAACTTCATTGGCATTCAATTTATTTTTCCTTTTGCTTCTCTCATTTAATTAATCTGTCATCAAATACTCTACCACTATCTCCACTACTGGGCCCTAAAAGATATAGTACAAGCAAGGCACTTTTCACGAAGCATCTTATTTCATTTTCTCATGTCTGTGAGGTATGTTCTGTTATTAGTCTTTGCTGTTAAATGAAAAAAATAATTAAATATTAACATAAATAAAATTGCAAGGCCCTAAATTCAGGGACTTCTACCCCCAACATGATTTTAGCCATGACGCAATTCTGAACACCATCCAGGGAATCTACTTTTTTTGTGTGTGTCCAACCATCAATGATTCTCCATCCTTTTTACCTCCACTAACTTAATCCATTGTGTACCTTGTTTTGAGACTGTCTCTCTATCTCTTGCTAAACAACAATGACAACTACAACAAAAAAGTAGCAGGGCGCTGTGGTGGGCACCTATGGTCCCAGCTACTTGGGAGGCTGAGGCAAGAGAATCACTCAAGCCCAAATGTTAGAGGTTGCTGTGAGCTGTGATGCCATAGCCCTCTACCGAGGGTGACATAGTGAGACTCTGTCTCAAAAAAAAAAGAAGAAAATAAATGAACCTACACACCACAACAGAAAGGAATCAGCAAGGACATGAAGAACTAAGCACATTTTTCTTTTCTTTTCTTTTTTTTTTTTTTGGCAGTTTTTGGCCGGGGCCAGGTTTGAACTCTCTACCTCCAGTATATGGGCCGGTGCCCTACTCCTTTGAGCCACAGGCGCCACCCTAAGCACCTTTTTCTTTCCTGAATTTACTTTATGTTAGGAACCTGAAAGGACTGTTAGCACAGGGCAACAACCTCAAAAAGAAGGCATGGCTGCAAAGGAAGATAAACGGGACTCACGGTGGTAAGTATTAACTGAAAATGTAATCAGTCATCAGTAGACTAGCATCCTCAAACACAGATTCAAATGGTCTACAGCAGAGGTAACACAACTGTTTTTGTTTTATTACCTTTAAAAAGAGTTGGCCCTACAAGAGTACATGTGAAACTTACTAAATGTAGAATATAAATGTCTTAACACAATAACTAAGAAAATGCCAGGAAGGCTATGTTAATCAGTGTGATGAAAATGTGTCAAATGGTCTATAAATCCAGTGTATGGTGCCCCATGATCGCATTAATGTACACAGCTATGATTTAATAATAAAAAAAAAAGAGTTGGCCCTGTTTATGGGTTCACAAGTCATCACTCAAATGCACTATATATAGCACCTCACTAAGTTGGTCCAGACTGTGAGTCAAGTCTAGACAAATGTTGCTACAAAGTTACATGGTTCCTTCCCTGAAGACTGACTGGAGAGGGAATTATACAGAACCTAACTTTTTTTTGTAGAGACAGAGTCTCACTTTACCACCCTTGGTAGAGTGCCATGATGTCACAGGACTCACAGCAACCTCCAGCTCTTGGGCTTTCACGATTCTCCTGCTTCAGCCTCCCGAGCAGCTGGGACTGCAGGCGCCCGCCACAACGCCCGGCTATTTTTTGGTTGCAGTTCAGCGGGGCTGGGTTTGAACACAGAACCTAATTTTATTTTATTTTATTTTTTTGTTCCTATAACTTTAACTTTACTTATGATAGATATGTAAGTAAAAGTTTCATAAAACCGCCCTTGCATTTAAATTATGCTTTGTAGTATGCAATTTTCCGTTCCATTAAATTGCATTAAAAATATACTGGTCACACCCATTATATTCATTTCACCGTCTTATTTATAGTTTAAAAATGCTGCCCAACATTCTGATAAACACATGCTTTTTTTCCAGAGAATCCCTTCTAAATATCTTCCTTGGACATCTCCAGTGAGGGGACTGCTTCAGGCTTTGAGGTGGCCCTTTTTATTCTATAATTTTAGAATGCTTGTTCCCCAAAATATATTGGGAAGCATCTTTATTTCATTAAGAAGCAGAGCAAGCCTGTGATTAGTGATTACATTTCAGGTTTCCAAGACTGAGTGGAGTGAACTCCCCACACATGGTGACCAATCAGCTATTTAGAAGCTATGATAGGAAAACGATGGTCCCTTCAAAGAGGTCCCCATCTTAATCCCCAGAATCTATGCACACAACTTTTTGTTTTCTCTTTTCAAAATGAAAAGTCATTATAGTATACAAGATGGTTTTGTTGTCAATAGTTTTGGCCCAGTGAAAATATGCAAACAGTTAACATTCATCTCATTAAAATTATAGCATATCTATAAATACAAGAGATCTTTATTGTAATTAAAGTGATAAAATATCTGAGTTAGAGAGAAATGCATCCACAAGCCCAGGAACACCAAGGATTGCCCACACCACCAGAAGCTGAGAGAGCAGCTTTGAGAGAATTTCTCTGCTGGAGGCTCCAGAAGGTATCAATCCTGCTGATACCTCAATTTCTGACTTCTGCCCTCTAGAACTGTAGCAGAACCTAATTTTAAAAGGGAAATCACATAAGCCATGGTTTTCCAGAGCTCCTATCACATACCAGCACCCTCCACAGAGGGCACAGTATGAGGCATAGAGAACAGGTGGGTATCAAAGTAAGGCACTGGCCATTGGGTTCTGGCTGGTTGAAGCATGGTGGAGGAGGGTCAGGGAGTATGTGCCTGCATGGGGCACTGGGCAGCGGGAGAGTCAGGAGGCCAGGCCAGCCCCCCACCTCTCACCAAACCAGAGTCCCAATGTGGGGCTAGGCCCTCCTGGAGGAAGGGGCGCCTTTTTCTAATTTGTACAAAGTTACTGTATGGGCTGAAATGCAGGCCCAGAATTGACTGAACTTTCAAATGTTTAGAGAAAGCCCAGAAATGTATACTTTTAAATGCAATCTCTCATTTTGTTAACATCATTCTGTTTAAAAAAGCTAAAGATGCTTGTGTAAATTTAACATAATGTGAAAAAAAAGAGAGAGAGAGAGAAGAAAGGAAATAGGTTGCAGGAATCCATTTGACTCCTTGGACATCATCTGCTTGTAAAAAATCAAGAGTAGCTCATAAAAAATTAAAAGAGTACCTTTTCTTTTTTAAGTTTTTGCTGTGAAGGTGTTTATTCAAATATAGTCAGAACCTCTATTGAGTTTAAATCAGATGATTTTTCACAAGTTATCATCAACTCTTTCGTGTCCAAAGCCAAAGCCCTAAATGGGCAGGGTCAGACATTTGTCACCAGTACTCAGGGGCCATCGTCAGACTTCCTGGGTGCCTGACTATATTCAATGTGAAGTAAAAATTATCTTAAGTCTTACACTAAAATAGTGGCTCTGACTTAGAAGTATGCTTTTAAATATGACATTTTGAATTTTTTTTTTTGAAGTTTTTACAATGAAGGTGTTTATTCAAATAACGGAGTATCTTTTAATAGTTAATTATAAGGACTCCATTTTTTGCTGTGTATCAGATCTCGTGAGAGCTTTGTGAGTTAACTTTTTAAAAGGATGACTGCTTCTCAGTCATCCAGGTATCCGAGGCACCCAGGACACAGGGGAAGGAAACAGTCTCTGTCCTTGGCCAGTCAGAGTCTGGTTAGGGAGAAATGCAGTGAATGGTATTAGCAATGCTGGGTGAGAAGTGCTGGAACAGAGGATATAAACAAAACACCTTGGGAACAGGGAGGGAGGAAGGCATTTTTTCTTTGAGAAGAGTCAAGGGCGGCTTCCCAGAGGAGGCGGCCACTGGGGTCCTGACAGCCCTGCTCCTGCCTTTGGACTTCTCAGTACTCCACTCAGACTCAGGCTATGATAGCGATGGTGATGATGATAATAGTAAGAGCATTATGAGAGCAACTACAATATTTTGAAGATTTTTGCCATGCAAAAAGCCAAGATTGGAATATAACGGTCTATTAAAGCCGGGAGAGCCCTTAGACACTATTAGTTCAACCTCATCACTTAACAGGGAGACGTCGTGGTTCAGAAGGATGAAGTGGCTGGCTCAGGACTGCACAGAGAGAGGGCTAGGGGCAGGGCAAGGGACAGACTTCACTTCTCAAACTGCAATTCAGTGAGCTTTCCATGAAGCTACCTTTTTGCCAGCTGCAAGCAGAGGAAATACCATCATCTATTTCTCCCTGGTTTACAACTCCTTAATGAAGACAGATTAAGAAATCACAGCATGGGGCTGACAATTCTGACCTCTCACCACAGTGGGAACTGGAAGCCGTGCCATCGAGACTGTAGTTCCCACAAGAACGATACTAGAATTAGGTGATGTGTTCTCAACTAAGGACTTGACATCACAAAAACCAGACACCGTGTATCATAATGGCAAGGATACAATGAGCTTTATTGAACATTTAAATTAAGTTAAATGTTCTTAATGAACTTAAATGTTCATTAAGCTGTGAGCTTTAATGAACATTTAAAATGGTAATTCAGCTCCAAGTTATATAACGTGGATATAAGTATACTGGACGTGATTATATGTGGATGGAAGTATAATATGAAATAAACTCAAGCTATGTTCTGGTCCTACAAATATAATAATGAATATTAAACATTTAACGATATTTTGATTTGCCTCTTTAGGATTTAGAAAAACGTTGTGGTCTTGATCTCTTAGAAAGTCACCTAATGACGTACACATTGAGGTTCTTTCCTATGCCCTCTAGTAAGTCAAAGCATAAAAATCCACCCGCTGACTTTTTTTTTTTTTTAAGACAGAGTTTTACTTTGTTGCCCTTGGTAGAGTGCCTTGGTGTCAGAGGTCACAGCAGTCTCAACTCCTGGGATCAGCCTCCTGAGTAGCTGGGACTGTAGGTACCCACCACAACCCCAGCTATTTTTAGAGATGGGGTCTCGCTCTAGCTCAGGCTGGTCTTGAACTCCTGAGCTCGGGCAATCCACCCGCCTCGGCCTCCCAGACTGCTGAGATTGCAGGCTCATTGACCTTTTTGTTGTGCCAAAAGTTATACAGTAGGTTTTGTTGTTTCCTAGTCTCCTTGAAAAGCTCATTAAAAGTAATGACTGAACCATAACCTCTTTCCTCTTTTCAAAATTCTACCTCCTGACTTGGAGGCAGCCCTGGCAGGGCTGTGACCATCACCCTGCCTGTGGCTTAAGAACAGACTATAGGATATTCTCAGGGACTCCTGAAAGAAGTTTCCAAGTCTCCCTCCCAAAAGGGTCCAGCCAGGCCTGGGCAGCGTCAGGTCCCTGAGGATGTTGGCGTGGTGAGCAGGTGAGCGTGCACACTTGGAAGTGGCTGGCAGAGCAGGTGGAGAACTGAGGTTGGGTAACGTGGTGGGTGCATCATGTCACAACTTGGCAGAACCTCCACCTCACCAGGCAGGTGAAGGGAACAGAGGCCAAGCTCTCGATTTATTTTATTGGAGGCTAAAGGGCAGGGATAGGCAGGACCAACTATATAATGTGCAGGGCCTATCTGTGAAGAATGAAAATGCAAGTTCTTGGTTCAAAAATAATTAAGAATTTCAATAGCAGATCATCAAACAAGCAAGAGGCCCTATACAACTGCATGGATTTCGTGGACATGGAGTCAGTCGTCGGTGCCGGTAAGGGAAAAGAGGGGTATGCTAGAGTGAAAGTCAGGGTCATGTGTGACTTTAAATTATTAGGTATTCTTTCTAGGCTCACATCAAATTAGCCTAAATAATACAGAGGGTGCCAAAAAAGTATATACATTTTAAGAAAATAACAGACTATATTAAAATTAAAATACTCAATATATATCAGTAATGTTTGCTGTCTTGCAGAATCTCTTGTAATTGCAGAAGTCAAATGTGACTTGAGGATTACAATTTTAATAGTTTGTTCCTTTTAAGATGTGCATACATTGCAAATGCAGAGAGCAATTTAAAATAGAGGTAGAATTCTTTCTATTCCTCTTTCTAAACTGCTCTTCTTTTGTTTTTTTAAATCATAATAAAACATACACAACATAACATTTATCATTTTAATCCTTCCTAAGTGACCGGGTCAGTGGCATTATACGTGTATACATTCACAATGTTGAATAACTGTCACCACTATCTATACCTAAAAATTTTTCACGAGCACCCAACAAAAACTTGTACCAATTAAATAATAACTACTTTGCGCCTCACCTTAGCCCCTGCTAACCTCTGTTGTACTTTCTGTTGGTATGAATTTGCCTGCTCTAGGTATGAATATAGAATTATTACCTACCACATTTTTTAAAATGATTCCAAACCAAATAGCCTGTAACACACGTTCTTCTGAGGATTCTTGGCAACACTCACCTGCATATAGAGCAAGTCTATGGCTGCTCTGCTGCCCATCAGCATGGAGTCAAGGGCTGGATCCAGATACCTGAATAATTCAGGGGCATTAGTATAATTCATTTGCCGTGGAAATGGCATGCCCAGGAGTGAGTGCGTTAGAGAGTGGAGGCCCTCTACCCTAAGAAGCAGGGCCCCCTTTACCAACAAAGCCACACCCCTATCTGTACTTGTCTACCTTCTCTTTGTACCCCCCCCCTACATCTCTTTTCTTTCCTAATTTCTTTATTCTATAATCTTTTACCTGGTGGGCTCTGAGAGTAAAGATGTAAACAAAAAGAAAAGTTCTAATGGGAAAAGTCCATATCCCTGTCCACACTCAGCCTCCCTCTTGGACGCCAAGTCCTGGATTGCCTTTCCCTTCCCCTGAGGGCCTGGCAGAGTCATCTGCCCCATACGGACCCATCCCCATAGTCATCACCCTGCACCCAGGCCGCCCTCATGGCCTGAGCTGCTCTAGTAACCTTCTTCATAGGCTTTCTGCTTCATTTGTGTGCCCTCAACCTCACTCTTCACATCCTAACCTGAGTGCTCCTTCCTGAGTACCCCTTGAGACTCTCATAGCCCTGGGAGTTCAATCTGCCCTACTTGCTTCCCAGGCCCTCGGTGGACCCTCTCCTGCCCTCATTTCCAGTTCCATCTCCTACCATCCCCACCCCAGCACTACATTCTAACCCTGCCTGGGAGACCACTTCCTACACCAGCCTCCTTCCCTGACTGATCCACCTTGCTCTGCAAGCCTCAGTGGTGCCCTCACCACTGGTCTCTCCTCCCCAAGGCCGTGTTAGCCACCCATCCTCTGAACCTGCCCAGCACCCTGTCTTCATCCCGACCACTGCTCTGATCAAGTTTTCTTAACACCATATGTGAAGAACCTTGAGACCAGGGGCTGGGTCCTATCCAGAGTTGTTTCTCTGCACCTTCATGGAGTGATTTGCAGATAGCAAAGGCTCCATGTCAGTCCGTTAGATTCAGAATCACCAGGATGAACTGAAACTGCACAAGCAGGGCAGCATTTAAGAAAGGACAGGAACTATCAGGAAACAATGCACTATGGCTAATCTAGCGCTGACCAGAAAGTAAGGCAGAGACTCTAAGTTCAGAATCATAGGGTGAATTGGCCGATGGGTGAGCCTTAGACCAGGAAAATCAGGGTTGCACACTTCACACTCCATTTCGGTACAACCTCGCACATCCCAGAGGCCCCTGTGTGCAGAGAATAGCAACCACTGCAACAGAGAGTTAGAGGATGCCCTGACCCCTCCCAGACTGGGGCTCTGGTAGGCCAGGGCAGGAACCCTCTGGTTTGGAAGTGACCACATCACCCTGGAGAGAGGACCCAGAGAAATCTCAAAGAAAAATCCTTAGATCTCCAGCTAGACCTTACTGCGAGGCCTCACTTGTTATGAATATACAGCTTTTGGACCTTGCATCCTAGTGCTCACCTAGCAAGGCCCCCTCTGGAAAGAGGGTGAGGCACCTGGGGTCCCCCACCAGGCTCTCCCCTCATCGGTTCTGGTCCCTAGCTCAAACACACAAGTTCCCACAAGCAAAGGCCATCTGCTGGATCCTAGATGCTGGCCTATGATTGGGTAGAAGATGTTTTATCTTGTACTTATTCTAGAATTTACCTATTAAGTGAAGACACAGGCAAAGTCTAATTCAAGCTGCAAGGTAAGGAACAGAATCCTCATTGCTCCTTTGATCTCAAGTTTTCAGGAGAGGTCGTGAGCAAAAACAACAACAAAATCTAAGCCCCAGGGATTTTGTCTTCTTTTGCTTACTATAATCATTATCATCCATATAGCAGTAACAGACATAACCAAAACTCACTGAGCATATGGGATTACTTTATTTAACCCTCACAATAATCCTACAATGTAGGCACTACTATTCCCATTTTATAGATAAAGGAACTGAGGCCTTTAGGCTAAGGTTATATAGCTAAAACCTGAAAGAGCTGGGACTTAGGTTCCCATATTCTGGTCCCAGGAACAACCATGCTCAGCCATCACCTCAGTGTAAGCAGCTTCCAGAACAGCTATTCTCTAAACACGTAAATGGAACTGAGTCCTTCTGTCTTTCTCAGGGTGCAATGGCACAAGATTTTGCCCATTTCTCAGAGTACTTCTGAACAACAGTATATGAACTTCTAGCTTTGCTGAGATCTTCCTTCCCAAATTCAAAGCCACATACGGGGGCTCTAGTGAGGCCAAGCTAACTACTATTCCTAGATTTCAAAATGCCTTTCCTGAAAGCGTCTGTGGGTGGGGATGAACCTAAGCGCATGTAATATAGCCATGGTAATAAATGGTGGGAACTAAAGTTTATAGGAGTGGGTGGGGCAGTATCCTGCTTCTCATTGCTATTTTCTATTTGCTTATTCTCCACAGGACCCCATATTCCTGGGGGAAATGATAGTATTTTCTGCAGAGGGACACTCGCGTCCTATCAATCTAGGAATATGGGTGGCCCTGGTATGCAATGCTGTCCGTTAGGAGCATAAGCCCAATACGTAGAGTTCAAATTCCCAACAAATTGGCTGAGTCCACTCATTGCCTTCAGAGAACACCACACGTCAACAGAGGAATCAGATCTTGTGATAATCACAAACTCCTTCTGTTAATATGGTTAGTAATCCTTTCCAAAGCAAACCAATGGCCAGCCATTTATCTCTCTTACCTGCTTCGAGCCTCCCTGGCCTGCCCCTGTTTTTCAAGCCTGTTTTCTTGACTGCTCAGTAGAGGTGTGGAATAGATGGCCACCTTCCTCATTTGAATACCCCGAGTGGCCAGGTGAGAATGGTAAAAGTCGTCCTCAGCGTCCTATTCTGCAGGATAAGCATCTGGTTCACGCTGCCTTCTCTCAGCTTCACTGCTCTTCCCAAGACTTTCCCAGAGTCTCTGGTCTCCAGCTGTCAGGCCGGAGCAGGATGTGGTGCGATGTCCTCAAAGGCCTTCTGTACTCAAGTACTTACCACTTTCAGAGTCCAACTCTACAGTTTTCCACTTCAGAACTCCAAAGACTAACATAAGGGAGTTCAAAGCCCGCCAATTTTTTCACCACTAGAGAGGGGAGAAAGGCAGTCTTACTGGTTGAAACAGCACAAAGAGTTCACACACAGCAGCTTTCAAATGAGAAATAAAACATTATTACTAGAAATAATAAAATCACAATAAGAATATTCTCTTGCATTTTTAACTTTCTGAAGTTCATTCAAAGAATAAATATCCTTTGATCCTCATAAAATACCTGCTCCTCGAGTAGGGGATATTTCACACTGTGCTATCATGTCTATAGCACAGGAAATGGGTCCAGAGACATCCAGCACCTTCATCAGCACTCCACAGCACCTTGGGGCCGTGCCACCATCTGGACCCTTGAACTTGCAACTCAAAACCTCCAACCCACAGGCTCTGGAGGATATATATAAACTACTTTAATATTGCTGATACCACTAGACAACTAGAAAAACATTTGCAACGTCTAGAAACACACTGTAGAGAAAAGCAAATTGATGTGAATTGGACTGTCTTTTATTATTTCATGAAACATTTTAAATAAGAATCTAAGAACTTATTTCTATCATCTATGTTATATCAAATATTCCTTAACAGGGAGAAACCATGCTGGAGTGGGAGGTCCGGACACCTGGAGTGTACTAGTACACTCCATCCCCAGAAGGGTGTGACGTGGACTGAGAAGGACACCAGGATTGGGACTGGGGGTGCACAGAGGAAGTGCTCTTGCTGGGATGGCCTGAGGTCTTGCTGGAGCTGCTTGGCCACAGCTCTCTCTGAACAAAGATGCAACCTTCCACCCCTCAAGCCTTTGCTGCAGGGGCCAACAACAGTAGCGAGACTGTCCCCTGGTGGGTGACTGGCCCCTGCTGTGACTCCCCCACCTCCTGGGCTGTCTCCCCCCACCCCCACCCGCACACACACATCTCCTGGCTGCCCTCATTCCCTCTTGTATTCTTACCAGAGAGCTTGCCTTTCTTGCAAAACCGAAAGAGAAAGAGGCCGAAGTAGTCCAAGAGCTCCCGACACAGTTCAATTTTGTGTGACACCACCTTGAACCAAAGACAAGCAAAAAGGGGGAAGGTTAGGAGTATCCACTGTGCTTCCTAACTGACATGCAGATTTGGAAATTGCCTGCACCGTCAGTAAAAAGTGCCCTTGTGGGTAAGCAGACATTCAAAGAAAGCTTTTTGGAATCTAAAAATAGTACATATTTTAGAACATCTAGAAATAGAAAAAATTAGAGCAAGGAAAATAAAAATCAGTCCCACCACAATGGACAGAGGCTGTCCCAACTCAGATATGGACACATCTCCTGGTTATTTTGGTCTTTATTGTTCTATGGAAGGCAGCAGCCATCAGCAGCCACACCCCAGGAACATCTGTCCTGTGATATCTGCCCATGGAGGGTGCACACTAACTTATCCCCCTGTGGGCTGGATTACCAGACATTCAGGACAGGGCCACTCCCCGCTGCCCTGGTGGCAAACCAAGTGCACCTGTTCCTGTCTCCTTTTATCACTGCAGGCCTGCTTCTCCTGATGCCTCCTGTGATGGTCAAGGGTAATTTACTATAGCATTTGCTTCATGAAAACCTCAGACGCCAGGTATGAGCTGCTTCATTTCACTTTCCTCTTTGACCTTTACATCAAACGGCTTTCATTTTGACACCAATGGTTTCATTTCTACCATCTGGTCTTCAGACTGTAAGAGGATCTTCCACATGTCCACAGGCTATCTCACCTCCCCCCTCCCCCAGCCTGGCCCCTCTTGAAGACTGGGCTCTCAAATTTTCCTTGCTCTCCCAGTCTTAGCTTACTGAGCCACCTCTGTACCACACCTGGGCTTGCCTCCCCAGCACTGCACAGGAGCACTGCTCTAACCACGGCTCTCAGCTCTCTGGGTGGCAGTTGTACAAACACCAGGCTCAAAGGGGCACTTTTCTTGTCAGAGATCTGCAAACTACCCAGCAGGCAGTCAGACTAGGTGGCTGGTATGAGTGGGTGTTCTCAGCCGTGGCTTTGAAAATAAAGAACAGCTCAGGAATAGTTTCACAACTTTCACTTGACGACGTGATTCCCATTCCCCTTCTGTCATGCTTCCCCCCACCTCCCACACACACCCTTGCAAAACACCCAGGAGCAAAACACAGGCACTCTTCCTTGCATGGGGGTGACTGTGTGGTAGGTATTGTGTAGGAAAGACTTCTTTCCTACAGTAAATCTGGCCCTGTACACTCCAATCCTATCTCTCTCTTTTTTCATCCATTTGGCGAAAAATATACCAAGGCAGCAGATAAAGAAGAGTGGGATAAAAAAAAAAAAAAAAAAAGAACAGAGAAGCTTTTTAGAATTTATACAGATGTAAATATAAAACTTCCTTTTGTGAGCAGTGAGCATCAGCAAAAGAGACAATAATATTTTCTCTCTTCACAGTGTTCACGGTAATCGAAACTCGGGAACACAAGCACCCTCAGTAACTCAGAACAGCCCCAGGACATAGCCTGCTACTGGCCCTGTGAGCTCATGAGAAAGGAAAAGTCCGGATGGGCTGAGGCCAACCCGAGGGAGCAACGTGGGAATGGCAGCTGATGTGCTGAAGATGCCGAAGATGATTTTTACTTAGAAAATGTAAATGATGTTTTCATGCAAGCCAGGAATTTGCCAGCCCTGGGAAGGAACTTCACATCTGTAGCTGGCTAAGTGCTCCCTTTACCTTTTATGGGAACTTACCACTTCCAGGGTAGAACCTCCAGTGAAACTTACCTGATCTCAGGCTTGAGTTTCTCACAAGCCAGTGCAGAAGGAAAGCTCATTTTCTCTAAGACCACAAGTGTGCCTCAGCAAATGCGAGCTATTAGTTTCAAGGGAAATGGACAGAACAGGGGTACTGTGGAATCCAGAGGGACTGCCCCACTCAGTATTGTTCAGTGCTCCCTCTGATACCAACACCACCACCAGTAATGACCAAGAACCGCATTTATAGAACATGAACCATTTCAATAATTACTTAGACCTTGTCTTTAGTAACTTACCCAAACTCACACAGCCTCTACCGGGGCAGCACAACGCAGTCCTGCATCACTTAACTACATGGATATGTTCCGAGAAATCCGTCACTCGGCCATTTCATGGTTGGGTGAACATCACGGAGTAAACTGACACAAGCCTGGTCTAGCTTACTACACACCCAGGCTATATGGCAGGCCTATTGCTCCTAGGCTACAAACCTACACAGCACATTACTGTGCTGACGAATGTAGGCCATTATAACACAACGGTATTTGTGTATCTAAATACAGAAAAGGTACAAGAGAAATATTACGCTATAATCTCATGGGATCACCATCCAGAATTGACTGAAACATCATTGTGTGGTGCATAGTTGTTATCTGAATCCAAGGTTCATCCTAAACCCAGAAGATAGGACCCCAAACCAACACTTCCACCTTCACCTGCAGGTGTCTGGTTGGGCCAGTGAGCCCAGGGTGAAAACATATCCACAAAGATGCCTGCAGGCAGGACAGGTGCTCCTGACTCTGCAGAGTCCCAACCATTTCCAAATTATCTCCCGTCCTGCAGCAGCACCCCTGAGCGACCTGCCTGGGCCCAGATGCATCTGCATTTGTGGAGCTCACCTCCTCTTGCTTCGTTTATGTGACTGTCACCCACTTTGCAGGTCCTTGGCAATCTAGGGAACTGTGTTTCTGTGCTTTTTATTTTGAGTGCAAACTCCATAAAGCATCAGGGGCTTTGGATGCTTTTTAGAAAAATTATTCTGGAAATCTGCAGAAGAGATTGGCAAGACTGAAAGCAAAGAGACTATTGATGGGCAGCTACAGAAAGATAGGTAAAAAATGCTGAGGGTGGAGCTGAGGTTGGGCCCCGGGGAGGGAGAGGAGGAAATGGAGAGGCTGTAAGTATGAGGGAGGGCCAGTATACAGAATCAGTAGGACTTGTGGGATGGAGGACTGGGAGCCTGGAACTTCTTAGCAAGTGGTCTCAGCAACAAGGTGCTGCAGATACTGTTCCCCCACGTGGGGAATACAGAGCTGAGGAAAGGTGGGGCAGGGTATTTATGATGACTGGGGAAAAAAGAGTGTTGGAGATGCTAACCACTCCACTGAGGCCAGGAGGGCATGGGCAGCCCGGAAAGAGGAGACAGATGCTCAGGTGAAGGCAGGCCTGGCAGCTCGGCACCCAAGTGGGAACACTTTGGTCTCCCAGCTCTGAGGGGTCAGATACCACAACCCCAGCAGAAGAACTTTCTGTTCTTTGAAAGGTCCTAGAGACTTTCCAACTTTTCGTGTTTATAACTTCTTATTCTTTCTTGCATATTTCTCTGGAGGATTAGAAGCAAAATCCTCCAAAGGAAAAGGGCCTGGAGCTGGCCCTGGGAGCGGTATATGGGTGTGAGACAGCAGCCCGTGCTAGGCAGCTCTGGGTCTTGCCCCTCAGTCCTCAGAGAGCTGACTAAAACTCAGCTCTGGCCCTGTGAGCCCAGAATTAGACCCACCGGGCATTGATTTCATGAGTTTTCCCTAGGGGGGAAAAGAAGACTTCAAGAAATTTCCTGTCGGCTCAGCACCCGTAGCTCAGTGATTAGGGCAATAGCCACATACACGGGGGCTGGCGGATTTGAACCCAGCCTGGGCCTCCTAAACAACAATGAGAACAGCAGCAAAAACAACAACAACAACAATAAAAATAGCCGGGCATTGTGGTGGGTGCCTGTAGTCCCAGCTACTTGGGAGGCTAAGGCAAGAGAATCACTTAAGCCCAAGAGCTGAAAGTCTACTGAGGGCAACATAGTGAGACGCTGTCTCAAAAATAAATAAAGAAAGAAAAGAAAAGAAATTCCCTGTCACCCTCTGCCAGGAACTGTCACCAGCCCACCTGGGCATGGCCTGTTTCACACTCAGCCAGGCTCGTCCCACTTCCTGCTCCCATCCCTGCAGGCATCCCATAATAAAGCAGTGCGCACATTTTCAGGGAAGTGACAGGAGCTCTAGGAGGGACCTAGGAGATCTCTGGGAAATTGGTGCCCATAAGGAGGGTGACATCAGAGAGCCTCTGGTGGACTGGCTGGAAGTTAGAAGTTCTCCAAGGGATGCACCTCTGCAGACAAGTCACCCACAGAGCAAAAAAACAGGCAGGAAGCTTCTGGAAGGTAACCATTTCCTAAGCCCTGCTTTTCAAACAAAATTATTCCCCAATTCAGTTCTGGAGCTGGAGTTTAGACAAAGCTTACCTCTAGGACTCTTTTGGCAGTATCCGATGTTAGAATTTCCACTTTAATACTCCTTTCATTGGGCAGAAATACATCCAGAGATGCTTTCTTGACAGTGATGTTAAATGTGTTCTGTAAGCAAAGGAAAGCAAAGTCAAGTTCCAACCATCCTTCAGAGCTGCTCACGCCCCACGAGTGGACAACCAGCTGCATCCCTTCTCCAGGCACCCAAAGTACACAGACCCAGGCACAGACAGGGAAGAGGGGAGACCTAGGTACAGACAGAGTGGGGTGAGGAGGGGCCAAGGCAAATCAGTAACATGAAGCTTGAATTATTTCCAGAATATTCATTATGGAGCAAAAGTTTTTGATAAAATTATCCACATACTTAACAATTTCAGAATTAACTCTCCCATTTTCGAATATTTCTAAGAATCCCTAAAAGTTTACATCTTAGATTCTTTCTTTTTTTATTATTAAATCATAGCTGTGTACATTGATATAATCCTGGGGCATCATTCACTAGCTTCACAGGCCGTTTACCAAGTTTCACATATACCCTTGTAAGATGCACCCTTAGATTATTTCTGACGCTAAACATCCAAGACTTTTCCTCATGGCTCCTAATTCTCCAATTCTTGGGCATCAAATGGGTGTCCAACAATTAAATTTAATTCTGACATGATTTACCCCAAGTTAGCATTCGATTCCACAAGTTGAAGGACTCCGTTCCACAAAGCCAACCCCCTTCAGATGCCAGCTACAAAGGGGTGTCTGGGTTACCCACACTTCCAGCCAACTGACCACAAATGCAGGGATTCCCATGACTGACCTCTTCTCAGGTTTGATAATTTGCTAGAATTACTCAGAACTCAGGGAAATGGTTTACTTACTGGCTTATTACAGCAAATGCAACTCAGGAACAGCCAAATGGAAGAAATGCTCAGGGCAAAGGGGCGTGGAGTGCCCACGTGTTCACTAGCCGGGGCTCTCCAAACTGCACCACTTAGGGGGTTTTGTGGAGGTTCCATTATGGGGGCATGGCTGATTACAGCACTGGCTTTGTGATGGAACTCGATCTCCAGCCCTTCTCCCTTCCCAGGTCGAGACTGAGGATGAGACTAAAAGTTCCAACCCTCTCATTGTATTCAGCGGACCAGTTTCTATCCTGAAGCTGACTAGGAGCCTCCAGCCAAAAATCAACTCAGTACAAACTCTGGAAAGTTGAAATGCACTTATACCACTAAGAAAAGATATTCCTATCACTAAGGAAATTCCCAGGTTTTTGGAGTCCTAAACCAGGGACTGGGGACAAAGATCAAGTGTGTTTTTTTTATCACACTGCACCACGACATGCAGTAGTGTATGATTTTATTACAGCAAAAGTCTAACCTCACAACCTATGTGGCCAACATGGGGAAACAAGTGCCCATCCAACAAGTGAGTGCCCAGCTGAGGGCCCAACTTCCCAGCTCCACACAGCCCTGAAGGACAGGTGCTAGAAACAGTGACAAATCTGGAGACCTGCACACTTCTCAGGATGAAATCCTCTGGAATGTTGACAGGCTAGAGACACTGTAAGGCCATCAGAATCAGAGAAGCCTGGGGCTGAGGTGGAGCTCCAGTTACTCCAGGGAGAGGCACCCCAGAGGAGGTGTGGCCTAGAGAGGCCAAAGGCTGCCCAGAAGGGGCCTCATGGGGTGTCTGTGGCTTCTGGGGATAGACGGTTCTCAGCATCTCCCTAGCAGAATCCTCTCAGTTCATAGACTGGCTTATCTCTGATTGAGGTCACAGCTTTCTCATCCCAAGTTCCTGGAGAAGATTAAACTCTGATGCCCCAAGACTTCCATTGCATGCCAAGAATTAACTTCTCTCCTAGGCCTTTGGATGGTGCTAGTCAGGTGACATCCTCGAGAGAAGAGGGAGAGGAGTGAAATCATTCTCTGTGTTACGAGACTGCTGTAGAAGCCAGAATACCAGTAACACAGTGGGGAGGGAGGGAGGAAGTCTCTTTTCACTAACTAGAATATTTGCATCTGGCCCAAGTCGCCTGCTTTTGGGTGTCAAGTGTGGGGAGGAAAATCCAAATGACCAATCAGCTGATTGTTTGGGGATCACAAAGTTGGGGTTCGGGCAAGCTGATTAGGTGAGAGCCTTTCCCCTCATCAGACAATGCCACCCCTTCCCTTAGACCTGGCCACCCACATATGCAGCAGATTAGGCCTTGGGCTTTGTAGTGTCCCCAGGGGCTCCAGCAACTCAGTCACCTTGCCCAAGCACCTCAAAAGGGTGATTACATTACTGACAGGCCTTTCTCCGCCCCAACCTTGTTATCACAGGGCAAGCTTTGCCTTTAAATTTTAATTCCTCCCACATAAGTTTTTGTGATTCTAAATCTAACTACTTTAGAAGAGAAATCTGTTGTTTTCCAAAATCAAACCGTTTATTGAAAACAGCATCATATTATATGCACATGTCTGGGCAGCGTGTATACCTGACATGTCATTTATGAATATAATCCCTATGTATTTACTATACACAAATATACTGCTAGATCATGACACCGATCAGCATGCCCGTGCTAACTCTTCACGTACAGCAGTTCACTTAAATGAACTCTCCTAACAACTCGAGGAGGCATGTGCACTTAATCCTATTTTTTCAGAGAAGTAAACATTTGCAAAGGTTAAATAAGTTGCCTGTGGACATGCCGCTAGTTGGTGGCAGAGGCAAAATTCAAGGCTGGCTTCACATGACTCTAGAGCTGGCGTCCTCAAACTTTTTAAAAAGGGGGCCGGTTCACTGTCCCTCAGATGGCTGGAGGGCCAGACTATAGTTGAAAAAAAAAAAACTATGAACAAATTCCTATGCACACTGCACATATCTTCTTTTGAAGTAAAAAACAAAACGGGAACAAATACAGTCCACACCGCTTCATGTGGCCCGCGTGCCACAGTTTGAGGATGCCTGCTCTAGGGCCTGGGTTCTGAACAGAGTGAACATATTTCCCAGGTGGCCTAGAAAGGCTTTGGTATGAGCCTGTCACTCACTCTTCTCATTCTCAAAATACACCATTTGGGGTACATTATAGGGCTGCCCTACAGCTAAGCCTCCACGGCTATGCTGCTGCCTGTGCGTTTGCTGCTTACAGATGGCCAAGTGTATAACTTTCAAGCAGTCCAGTGACGTCTCGCTGTCAGCATGGACTATCAGCAAACAGGGGCTACCTGCCAGGTTTTCCCTATATGCCCCCAGTGCAGGGACAGCCCCTTCCTAGCAGCCCTTGAGAATGACCCAGAGCCCTTCGACAGAACGCAGGGCCGCTGGCCTCCCCCTGCACAGCACAGGCCTGAGCGCCCCATACAACCCTGGGCCACGCTTTCTTCACATCTCTCACTTCAACTCTGAGCTTCCCAGGAAGGGGTAGGGTGGTTAAAAGATTTCCCTAGTTTTCCTGCAAACACAGTAACGGACTGAGGGCAAACCACAGCAGGGCCCCCAAGACCCTGTATGTAGCTGAGACACAGCTGGTCAGAGAGAAGCCTGACCCCCAGAGCCACTGTTCAGATAGTCCCTCTTCAGATACATTGTTTCCTAGGCCTTGGGTCTTTAAAGGTTTTGTGTCACCTCAGGGGAAAAACTCAAAATGATTCAGAAAGAATGGCATTGCTCGATTAATAAGATTCTAAAGGAGGGTGTTATTTCTTTCTTTTCTTTTGACTCACTATGTCGCCCTCAGTAGGTAGAGTGCCATGGCATCACAGCTCACAGCAACCTCAAACTCTTGGGTTTAAGCAATTCTCTTGCCTCAGTCTCCCGTGTAGCTGGGACTACAGGTGCCTGCCACAATGCCCGGCTATTTTTTGGTTGCAGTTGTCATTGTTGTTTAGCAGGCCCGGCCAGACTCGAATGCACCACCTTCAATGTATGTGGCTGGCGCTCTACTCACTGAGCTATGGGTGCTGAGCCAGGAGAGCATCATTCCAACGCAATTCCCAACTCAAACCATACAGCAGCCCATGAAATATCTACATTATGATAACCGTTAAAATGATATAAATGTTAAATTCTTCTATAAAAGAAAAGTGAGGAAGCAGATCAGATTGGCTGAGTGGGTGAGATTACAGATGGCCCTGAAATCGGAGACTCTAGGATTTGATTAAAGAGGCAACAGGGAGCCATGGTGGTTCTAGAGCAGGGAAATGGAAGGATAGAGAGAAAGTTGCAGGAAGATTTGTTCAGCAGTGTCATGAAAACAGACCAGAAGAGAGACTGAAGGAGGGGGAGACCCCTGAGAAGTTGGCAGGGCCATCCCTATACCAGGTACTGAGGGACTGGGCTGGAAACACACAACCCCCAGGGCAGACTGCCTGGACTCTGAGCCTAGCTCTGTCACTCACTGATAGTGGCCTCATGTGAACAGGTTGCTTCCCCTCTCTCTACCTCAGTCCTTCAGCTCTAACCTAAGGATGGTGACAGTGCCTACCCCTTTGGGCTGAGGTGAGGATTCAAGGAGATAGTGTATATGGGACTTAGAGCAGCACTCGTCACAAACATTCACAAAAACGATAGCTTTAGTGTTTTGTTGTCATTAGCAGTAGGAACAAGGAGGAAATTATATACATTTAATTTCACTTAGTAGGGTGGTGCCTGTGGCTCAAGGAGTAGGGTGCTGGCCCCATATATCAGAGGTGGCAGGTTCAAACCCAGCCCTGGTCAAAAAACTGCAAAAAAAAAAGAAGAAAAAAAAAACAATTTCACTTAGTGGCAAAAACTAGGAAAGAAAGGAGTCAAGAAAATATTCGGGTGTTTTCAACCCTCACATCCGGTCTAGTTCTGAGTCCTGCACACTTCACACCCTAAACATTCTTGAGTTCAGCTGCATCTCTCCACCTCCCACCAGTGCCTTAGACCTGACAGGTCATCTCCTCTGCCCTGCACTCCCACCCAACCTCCTATGGGTCTCCCCGCTTCACTCTCGCCCCTGTTGAGCACTCCCCACACAGCAGCCTGAGAAGGATTTTTAAAAGCACAAACCTAAAAATGTCCCTCTCTTGCTTAAAACTCTCTGATGTCCTCACACTGTTCACAGGACACCCAACTCTTTGCCATTGGTCAGGGCGAGGCAAATTGGTGGGTCTCTGCCCCTCACTTTCCTCCCTAGCACATCCTACAGCTTGCCTCGCGCAGTGGAATTCTCCCTCCCCGAGAGAGCAGGAGAAGGAAGGTGGGGTACATGCCCTCTGTTAGGCAGCCAGTCCTGAGGCAAAGGCCATTTTTACCATGGCAGGGAGAGCAGCTCTGTGAGAATGAAGTCATCAGACAGGGAAGCAGGCCTTGGGGCAGGGGTGGGAAGAGGGAGCCAGTCAGACTTCTGAGACCTTTTAGTCAAGTGAGTAAATCTCCCTCTTGTGATTTTTGTCCTTTACAATTGAAAAAGGCCTGACCTGCTCGGCACAGTGGTTAGGGTGCTGGCCACATACACCGAGGCTGGTGGGTTTGAACCTGGCCCAGGACTGCTAAACAACAATGACAACTGCAACAACAACAACAAAAAATAGCTGGGCATTGTGGTGGGCACCTGTAGTTCTACTTGGGAGGCTGAGGCAAGAGAATCGCTTAAGCACAAGAGTTCGAGGTTGCTGTGAGCTGTGACACCATGGCACTCTACTGATGGCAACATAGTGAGACCCTATCTCAAAAGAAAAGAGAGAGAGAGAGAGAGAAGCCTGACTCATAATGGAAGCAGTGGAACTCACCTTATCCACTCTAAGTGTCTATTTGTTGAATGCTCATGGCTTTTTTATACTTCATTTGTTTAAAGCCAAGTGGGATGGCTGTTTAGATGATAAGCATCTTCAGACTAGCATTATGTGGTGATTTTATTTTGAACAGTACTCTGCACCAATAGACATTTAATAATCTTGGTGCCATATTTCTCAAAATTATCAAGTGAGAAGATAAAAAGAACCAGCATAGTGACATCTAAAACAGAGCATTAAAAATGGATCATTGAGGCTGGGCGTGATGGCTCACACCTGTAATCCTAGCACCCTGGGAGGCCGAGGCAGGTGGATTGCCTGAGCTTAGGAGTTGGAGACCAGCCTGAGCAGGAATGAGACTCTGTCTTTAAAAATAGCCCGGTGTTGTGGTGGGCACTGATAGTCTCACCTACTTCAGAGGCTGAGATAAGAGGATCACTTGAGCCAAAGAGTTTGAGGTTGCTGTGAGCTGTGACGCCACAACACTCAACCCCAGGGTAACTGAGTGAGACTCTGTCTCAAAAAACAACAACAAATGGATCGTTGATATACAGTCTCTCTCTCTAGCTCATCACTGCATACTTATCTTACAGATACTTCAGAGGTCTCCAATGATCTGTTTTGACATTGCAACACTGGTTTTGGTTGAGGTAACCTCCTTTCTGTGAAAAATCTCCATAAGAGAGGCAAAAGGTTAAAGACCACTAACCCATCACCATTGCTGAGGATGAAACAAATGGTCCTCACTTTCCTTCCTCCTTCTCTCTAGAGTACGTGCTACAGGTTGCCTTGCCCAGTGGAATTCTGACTCACATTCTATTGCAACCTTCTCCACTTTCCCCAAGACTCCACCATGACTACTACCTCCCTCATTCCCACCCTTTAACCTCACCTCCTACAAGTCACAGAGAAAGCATCAAGTGGGAGCTTACTCTCCTTCTGCTCATCATCTAAGCTTGGACCATGCCTCCAGCCTAGTACAATTTTTCTCTTTGTCTTACATTGAATTTAAGAGGTGCCCTTTCTCTGCTGCATTGCAGATCAAGTCCAAACCTCCTTCCTCAAGGACTTGGACCATTGATTAATTAATTACCAAGGTCTCTCCTGCCCACCATCAGGCAAACATACTCCAATCTCCCTGATCCTAAACAACCAAGACAGAGACTCTGGATGTACCATCTCTAAGGAAAAGAATCTGACCTGACTATGGAGAAAATTCTGTTTTCAGCACTGCTGTAGGTACAGAAAGAGTTAGTAATATGTTTTAGGAAGACTAAATTTTTTTTTCCTAAGTGATACAGTTTTAACTTGAGGAAAACAATAGATGTTCAAGGTAACCACAGACAATATTTACCTGTGCAGTAAAAAATATTTCCATATTATATAATAATTATATAGTAACCAAGGATTTAATTTTTAAAAATTGTGACATCCACAAAGTTAGGGAGAAGGGAGACATAGAAGAGGTGAAATAAGAAAGTTGAAATCGGGCGGCGCCTGTGGCTCAGTGAGTGGGGCGCCAGCCCCATATACCAAGGGTGGCGGGTTCAAACCCAGCCCCGGCCAAACTGCAACAACAACAACAAAAAAAATAGCTGGGCGTTGTGGCAGGTGCCTGTAGTCCCAGCTACTCGGGAGGCTGAGGCAGGAGAATCGCCTAAGCCCAGGAGTTGGAGGTTGCTGTGAGCTGTGTGAGGCCACGGCACTCTACCGAGGGCCATAAAGTGAAACTCTGTCTCTACAAAAAAAAAAAAAAAAAAGAAAGAAAGTTGAAATCATTATTCCCTTTAACAGTCAGTGGGCAGTGTTTCAAAATTGAGGAGTAATGGCCAGATGCTATGTCATAGCCCTGCAGACGCAGCTACTTCAGAGGCTGAAGCAGGAGGATAGCTTGAACCCAGGAGTTTAGTCTAGCCTGGGTGGCATAGCAAGACCCTGTCTCCAGGAAAAAAAATAAAAGAAGGAAAGAAAAGCATATGTAATTAACCTCATTTTTAGATGCCTGAAGAAAAAGCTAAAAGATTGCAAAGCCCTTGCTTTGAGAGATCTGAGGACTATTATAATTCCTTTTTGCACTTTTTACTTCTAAAATCCTGCATTTTTCTTCGATTAAAAAAATTTGTAGAATAATAACACAAAGAGGAGAAATGATAGCATCAAAAGATGTTTATGTGATGAGATAAAAGCAAGTGCAAAATAGATGAAACATTGGTTTGGAGTGGTAACCAAAGAAGAATTTGGCTCTATTTGTGATATTTGAATTTTATTAGAATGTTTAATGTATTACTTATATAATTAATAAAATGTAAAATTAATAGGAAAACACAGTTAGGCTGGGCATGGTGGCTTACACCTGTAATCCCGGCACTTTGGGAAGCCAAGGTAGAGGGATGGTTTGAGCCTAGGAGTTCAAGGCTGCAGTGAGCTATGATCATGCTTCTGTACTCCGGCCTAGGCAACAGAGTAAGACCCTGTCTCTAAAAAAAAAAAAAGCAAAAACCAAACCCCAAATCAAAAATACCAATTAGAGGGAAAAAGTTCAACTTAGTGGAGTTGGGTTATATAAAAAAAAAAGTTAAATAAGCTGCCATCTAGTTTTATGGTGGTACCAGGCAGAAAATCATAATCCACTCTAGAATACCGAGAAAACTGCCTTCATTCTTAAGAGACCTCAAAATCTTACAATCATATGGGCGTCTTTAACATATTTTAAAAACATGTGCTCCTTTCAAATTGAATTTAACAACCAGAGAAATCTTGGTATTTCTCAGGAAGATAATCGTGCTTTGTTGATATTCTGCTCTGAGGTGGAGGATGCCTGATGGCCAAGATGCTTATACCTATAGCTATAAAACCTAAGGTTTATGCCCAAGAAAATCCACTTGTGTGCTCAACAACCCCTAAACTTCCATCACTTGAAGTGATCAGCCCTAATCATTTCTCTATAAAGAAAAAGGGAGGTACTTTTAAGAGGAAATTGGGGAAGTGGGCCAGGTATCATGGCTCACACCTGTAATCCCAGTACTCTGCGAGGCCAAGGCAGATGGATTGCTTGATCTCAGGAGTTCCAGACGAGCCTGAGCAAAAGCAAGACCCCATCTGTACTAAAAACTTGCTGGGTGTTGTGGTGGGCACCTATAATCCAAGCTACTTGGGAGGGTGAGGCAAGAGACCTCTTGAGCCCAAGACTGTGATGTTGCTGTGAGCTGCGATGCTGCAGCACTTTACCAAGGGTGACAAAGTGAGAATCTGTCTCAAAAAAAAAAAAAAAAAAAAACAGTACAGGAAAATAAAATATTATCACTACCTACATTTTACAGAACACAAAACCAAGAGAGAGACAGAGGAAATGGGGTGGAAAGTCATTTCCCAGAACCCCAAACATAGACATAGCTAGACAAAACTTCCTAAGTAAATAAATTGCCCCCAACTTCCCAGGTACACAAAAGCCACTCCAAATGGCTTCTTAGTCTTTTTCCCAAACGTGTCGCTTCATGTGGGGCCCTAGAATATTGTAGTTAAGAAGAAGGAAGATAAAAAAGTCTTTAGTCTAGACTTTGATTTTCCCTTTTCAAGTCTCTTTATCTCTAAAGTGACCAAAGAGCAAAACTCTAGAGCAGAGTAAGTCAGGGGGGTCCTTGATACACAAACAAGAGGGATTGACGTGACCCCATGGTGGGTGGGCTACCAACACTCTGGAAATCTCTCCCACCATCCATGCAGTGGGGAGCTGAGTCCAAGCTCCTGGGGTTAGACCCCAGCTCCTCTGCTTCTTAGCTGTGTGTCCTTGGATAAGTTGCTTAACCCCCAAAAGGGATACTAATAGCACATCCCTCAAGTTGTGAGGAATAAATGTGATATTGTGCCTGAAATGCTGGGCCTCACACAGACTACCAGCCCCTTCTTGGGCCAAAGCCCTCTTCTTATTGGATGTACGTTGGCTTTGGCTGTCTTCGATAAAGGCTTTCCTTAGGAGCCTCCTGGAAGGTCACATGGAGTCATGCCTTTAATACAGTGTGCCCTTTCCCAGGAGCAGGAAGATGCTCTAGGACTCGCTGGAGAGCCAGGCCTGGGGCAGGGGAACCATTTGGAAACTGTGAGCCCCTGCACTTAGCCACCATAGTGAAAACAGCCAGGTGGGGAAACTGCCCAATCTCTGCTCCTGGGGCTCCCTTCATGGTCTGGCTCATCCCAGCCTCCCGACAGCCCTGCTGGAGCAGTCAGGCTGCAAGTCAAGCCAGCCACGTCTCTGCCGCATCTCCTGTGTCATCTAACTGCCAGGAAATCACTCTGGCCCTGGAGAGGGGTGGTGAAGAGTCTGATGGCAATGGGAGCAGACACTCACCCCCAATAAAAAGTAGCTCTTGCTTCCCTTTCACCAATATCAGTCCAGCATCTCCCAAACTAATCCATTCCTGGGATTTGGCCCAAGTCTGTGTGAGGCCCGGAGTTTCAGATATTATGTTTAATTTTCCCCAAATGGGGGTGGGGGGAACCAGCTAGAGTATATGATCTTGCCTACCCGCCCACCCTTTCAAACACCAGACCAGGGCACCCTCCCCACCGCATCTCCCAGACACACACTCATCCTGTGACACTGCCTCCCAGCCCTCTTTCCACCGAGTCACACACCAAAATGACAATATTTGCACCGCACACTGGGGTAAGTGGGCATGATGCCACTGGAGGAGGCGGGGCCCACTAATGCCGCAGCACAGCTGAGGGGATGGAAATCTCTGCACAACCCCAACCCTCTCCTGGAACGAGGTCCTGCACCTCAGCATTCGGTCCTGCATCACAGTACACAGCCCCACAGCATGGCGTTCAGGACGTTTATTGCTGTGCCCCAGCAACACGGCAAACTCTGCAGGCGGACTGGGTGTCGGCTCACAGTAGCTGTTTGATATGTAGTTTTTGAGTGTACAGACAGTTAAGTGATAGGATCAAGCAGGACCAGGCACAATGAACACAGGATCATCTTCCTGACTGAACCTTAATGTCCTTTTCAAAATCATAATATCAATGTCCTTTATAAACATCTTTAGGAGCAAAGTTACCATTGTCCTTCTCTCCTAGTAGAAGCAAACAAAAAACATTTGGAAGGAAAACCGTCTTTGAAGAAACAGTCCTGAACCTGAACCTCTGGGATTTCAGAGGGGCTGCCAAGCACAGTGGCCAGTGAGGCAGGAGGTGGAGGGCTCAAGGTGCCTTGGGGCCCAAGCTACACATGAGCTGCCTCAAAGTGGTCAACTGCAGGGCTCCACAGTTCTGGGAGCACAACTCTGGGCCCATCTGACACCATCTGGTGGCAAGGGATGCTGAAGAGATGTGTAGACACTCCATTTTTGCAAAAAGCAACTTCTTAGCATGGCTGGGAAGAGAAAAAGGGACTGGGGTTAAGAACCATAATGGCAAACTCACATGTATGAACATTGCACCAGATATGCTAAATGCTTTAAGGGTATTGCTTAACTTAATCCTCAAAGCAACCCCAAAAGACAGGAGTACTTCTCCCCATTTTATAGGTGGGGAAACTGAGGAAGAAAGAGGCTAAGTAAATGGCAGTAAGTCATAGTAATCAAAAGTGGGGCAGCCAAAACGGGAATCCAGGTCCTACCACTCTGGAACCTGAACTCTTAACCACTAGGCCAGTTCAAGGGCTTCTGGTCTTTGTAGACAGAAGACTCTAGAAGACGAGATCATGACTCCACGTGCTGCAGCTCATGGCTTTACCACAAGACTAATGCACTGCTTGTGCCCTAGGGCACAGTGTTCATGAGAAAGTACTCTTTCTCACTAGAAAGAAAGGAATAGGAAACAAGACCCAGAAACACAAAAGACAGATTCAACTGACTCATTGTTAAATGAGACATGACTGTGTGTGTGTGTGTATGTTTGACATACACAAAAATGTATAGAAAGAGAATATAGAGGCATCTGGCTCTGAGGAGAGCATCAGATGCTTGTGTTGGAGTAAAGGTCGTCATGTTTCAGCACGCTTGAGCGTCTGTAGCGGCCAGTAGTTTTCGCCCTTGTGGTCCAAACTGGAAACAATGCAAGTGTTTGTCAAACAGTGAACAAATAAGTAACATGTGATATATACACATGGTGTAATACTATCCAGTAATTAAAAGGAACAGACTACTAATAAATGCTGCAACGTGGATGAACTTTAACAACATTATGCTATGTGAAGGCTTTGTGTCACTCAAGGATGTGACTGTGGACTTCACTCAGGAGGAGTGGCAGTGGCTGAACTCTGCTCAAAGAAACCTATACAGGGATGTGATGCTGGAGAACTATAGCAACCTTGTTTCAGTGGGGTATTAGTCCCTGAAGTCAAATCTAATGTTGAAGCAAGGAGCACCATGGATGGAAGAGAGAGGAATCTCAAGTTGGCCCTATCCAGGCAGCTACAAGATTGCATTCGGTTGAAGCATTGCGGGGGAGGGGGGGCGGAGACAAGATGGCTGACTGAAGCCAGCTTTCCACAGAGGCTCCCGTCCAGAAGGAGCGTTAAAGGACAGAAATTTAGCAAGTAACCTGGTGGATTAGAGCTGCACCAAGAGAGAAGTTTGAAGAATGCACATCAACACTGCTGAGGTAAGCTGCAACCCCAAGGATACAAACAAAAGGTACAAAATCCATCACCAAGCAGACGGGAGTACCCTCCCCAATAAGAATGGCTTGGAGTGCCCCACAGACAAATGAGCAGAGTTCAAAGGTCCTCCCACTCCACTCCACGGGAGAGACCCTCTAAAAACTGGACCTACCTGCCCTACTAGGTTGCCATGGCATTCTCCTGCCAGGCATAAAAATGTATAAAACTATATATATTCTCTACCTGCAACTCTGAGCTCCCAGCACTCCCCTCCACTCTCACTCTGAGGTCTGGAGGCCTGTCCCCCAGGAGTCCAGATTCTTGGGTGATTTCTCGAGGCCTGTGGACAGGGCCTGAACTGCAACTGGTCAGTGCTGGCTCTGGGGCACGGAAGTGAGGAGAGGACGCGAACCACACTGAAGCAGCGGTGCCCCAAGGCACAGAGCAGCAGCCGTCTTTTAGCAACAATAGGCCTCACTCCTGGATATTCTGAAGCCACACCCTCTGTCTCCCTGTGCAATCAGAGGAGGCCGGGCATCTACTCAGGTGTCAACCACCACAGAACAGATCTGGGATGGAAATGCAGGCCTCGTAAGTAAAGGGTTTGCCTGAGGCAGTACTGGCCTGCCGGAAAGTTACCAGGGCAGGGCTGACCCAGAGCACCATTTTACTGAGCCTAAGATGCACCCAGCCCTCAGGGGATCGTCAGCCTATAGACAAAGGAAGACAGGAGGCTAGAACTGATAGGTAACCAAATACAAACCTGCAAGAGCAAAGACAGGGCCTGAGGTGCAGGCTCTGGGAACTCAAAACAGCTTCTCTTCTGCAGGGGAATTTAGCAGGGACAGAAATAAATTCCCGCAAAGTTGTTCTGTTCTGTTAGTAACATCAATAAGGGGCGGGGCTGTAACTGAGTGAACACCCCCCCAGCCTCCATCAAGCCCTGGAGGTTGTCAGGCCTCACCTCCCCCTTCTAGGTAGAGGCAGAGTGCAGTGGCCTGGCTGAACAGAAATAGATTTCTTTGTGATTCAGGCAGGTGCAAACCCTTGGAGTATCTGATCACTACAGGGAACTGGTCAAAGCCCTGCGGGACTATCAGTTACTGGGTGTGACAGAGGTGCAAGGTGGGGAAGGAGGCATCAAGCTTACCAGACTGATCTATTTGCTGGGTGGGTCCTCCTGACTCCACGGAACACTGGAGCAAGCCATACCAGAGTAGTCACCAGACCCCTGCGATCTAGTTGCCAGAGACTTTTAAACTCTCCCACCTGAGACAGGTGCTGACTAAGACAATTTATTTGGACCTTTTGAACTGAGCCAATTGCCCAAAGACTATTCAGGTGGTGCCCTGGGTGTGTGGTTGTAGGAAGGTTTGATTTTCCTTTTCCAATTGGTGCCTGTGGGGGGTGGGGTGACTTAATCGCTGGTATTTCTCCACAGCTGAGACTTCAACCCAGAGTAACTGTTTCACTAGGGTCAGACAGAGACCAGCTGAAAACAAGACAGAACCACTTAGTACCACCACACCAAACAGGTTCCCAGTTTCTTAGGCCATAGCACTGTACAGGTCCTCAACAAAGCTCCAGGGGAAAAATCAAAAGGTGTAAAACAATCATGGGGTGGAATCAGCGGAAAAACTCTGGTAACATGAATAACCGGAATAGATCAAACCCCCCAAGGAAAGATATAGCAGATGTAACTGAAGATCCCATTCATAAACAGCTGGCCGAGATGTCAGAAATTGAATTCAGAATTTGGATTGCAAACAAGATTAATAAAATGGAGGAAAATTTGGAATTAGAAATTTGAGCAGCAATTCAAAAGTCAGAATTAGAAATTCGAGGAGAAATTCAAAAGTTGTCTCAAGAATTTAACGAATTTAAAGACAAAACCACCATAGATTTTGACGCACTGAAGCCAGAATTTACAGCCCTCAAAGATCTGAAAAATACAGTATAATCCCTCAGTAACAGAGTGGAGCAAGCAGAAGAAAGGATTTCTGACATTGAAGACAAAGCCTTTGAATGCTCCCAAACTCTCAAAGAGGAAGAGAAATGGAGAGCAAAAATGGATCATTTTCTCAGAGAGCTCTGGGATAATTCGAAGAAGGCTAATATCTGCCTCATTGGAATCCCTGAAAGTGATGAAGTGGCCTTGCAAGGCACAGAGGCCCTTCTCCATGAAATTATGAAAGAGAATTATCCAGACATGCCAAGAGATTCTGAAATTCAGACAGCAGACAGTTTCAGAACCCTAGCACGACTCAATCCCAATAAGACATCCCCCAGGCATATCATAATTAACTTCACTAAAGTTAATATGAAGGGGAAAATTCTGAAAGCAGCCAGACATAACAAATCCATTACCTACAAAGGGAAAAATATTTGAATGACTGCAGATCTCTCTGCTGAAACTTTTAAGCCAGAAGAGGGTGGTCATCGACTTTTAATCTCCTAAAGCAAAATAACTTTCAACCCCGGATCCTGAATCCAGCTAAACTGAGTTTCATTTATGAGGGAGAAATTAAATACTTTAATGACATTCATATGTTGAAGAAATTTGCCATAACTAAACCAGCTCTTCAGGATATTCTCAGACCTATCCTCCATAATGACCAGCCCAATCCTCTACCACAAAAGTAAACTCACTCAGAAACTTTTGATCAAACTCCAACTTCCACAGTGGCAAAAAGATTAAAAATGTCCACTGGACTTTCAAAAAACTCGATACCCAAAATTTTACCAGACTTATCAATATTCTCCATTAATGTGAACGGCTTAAACTGTCCTCTAAAGAGGCATAGGTTAGCTGACTGGATACAAAAACTCAGGCCAGATATTTGCTGCATACAAGAGTCACTTCTTATCTTAAAAGACAAATATAAACTCACGGTGAAAGGATGGTCGTCCATATTTCAGGCAAATGGTAATCAGAAAAAAGCAGGTGTTGCAATTCTATTTGCAGATATAATAGGTTTTAAACCAACAAAAGTAAGGAAGGATAAGAATGGTCACTTCATATTTGTTAAGGGTAATACTCAATATGATGAGATTTCAATTATTAATATCTATGCACCCCACCAGAATGCACCTCAATTTATAAGAGAAACTCTAACAGACATGAGCAACTTGATTTCTTCCAGCTCCATAATAGTTGGAGTTTTAATACTCTTTTGGCAGTGTTGGATCAATCCTCTAATAAGAAGCTGAGCAAAGAAATTTTAGAATTAAACCTAACCATCCAACTTTTGGATTTAGCAGACATATACAGAACATTTCATCCCAAAAAAAATGAATACACATACTTCTCATCAGCCCACAGAACTTACTCCAAAATCGATCACATCTTAGGTCACAAGTGTAACTTCAGTAAATTTAAAGGAATAAAAATTATTCCTTGCATCTTCTCAGACCACCATGGAATAAAAGTTGAACTCAGTAACAACAGGAATCTGCATACCCATACAAAAACATGGAAGTTAAATAACCTTATGCTGAATGATGGCTGGGTCAGAGATGAGATTAAGAAGGAAATTGCCAAATTTTTGGAACAAAATGACAAGAAAGACATAAATTATCAGAACCTCTGGGATACTGCAAAGGCAGTCCTAAGAGGGAAATTTATAGCACTGCAAGCCTTCATCAAGAGAACTGAAAGAGAGGAAGTTAACAACTTAATGGGATATCTCAAGCAACATTCCAACCCCAAACCCAGTAGAAGAAAAGAAATAACCAAAATCAGAGCAGAATTAAATGAAATTGAAAACAAAAGAATTATACAACAGATCAATAAATCAAAATGTTGGTTTTTTGAAAAGGTCAATAAAATAGGTAAACCTTTGGCTAACCTAACCAGGAAAAAAAAGAGTAAAATCTCTAATCTCATCAATTAGAAATGACAAAGACGAAATTTCAACAGACTCCTCAGAAATTCAAAAAATCCTTAATGAATATTACAAGAAACTTTATTCTCAGAAATATGAAAATCTGAAGGAAATTGACCAATACTTGGAAGCACGTCACCTTCCAAGACTTAGCCAGAATCAAGTGGAAATGTTGACAGGCCCATATCAAGTTCTGAAATAGCATCAACCATACAAAACCTCCCTAAAAAGAAAAGCCCGGGACCAGATGGCTTCACATCAGAATTCTACCAAACCTTTAAAGAGGAATTAGTACCTATATTACTCAACCTGTTCCAAAATGTAGTAAAAGAAGGAAGACTACCCAACATGTTCTATGAAGCAAACATCACCCTGATCCCCAAACCAGGAAAAGATCCAATAAGAAAAGAAAATTATAGACCGATATCACTAATGAATATAGATGCAAAAATATTCAACAAGATCCTAACAAACAGAATCCAGCAACACATCAAACAAATTATACATCATGACCAAGTCGGTTTTATCCCAGGGTCTCAGGGCTGGTTCAATATACGTAAATCTTCAGCACATAAACAAATTAAAAAACAATGACCATATGATTCTCTCAATTGATGCAGAAAAAGCTTTTGATAATATCCAGCATCCCTTCATGATCAGAACACTTAAGAAAATTGGTATAGAATGGACATTTCTTAAACTGATAAAGGCCATCTACAGCAAACCCACAGCCAATATCGTATTCAATGGAGTTAAATTGAAATCATTTCCACTTGATCAGGAACCAGGCAAGGATACCCATTGTCTCCATTGCTCTTTAACATTGTAATGGAAGTTTTAGCCATTGCAATTAGGGAAGAAAAGGCGATCAAGGGTATCCACATAGGGTCAGAAGAGATAAAACTTTCACTCTTCACAGATGATATGATCGTATATCTGGAAAACGCTAGGAATTCTACTACAAAACTTTTAGAAGTGATTAAGGAATACAGCAATGTCTCAGGCTACAAAATCAACACCCATAAATCTGTAGCCTTTATATATACCAACAATAACCAAGCCAAAAAAACAGTCAAGGACTCTATTCCTTTCACAGTAGTGCCAAAGAAGATGAAATATTTGGGAGTATACCTAACAAAGGACGTGAAAGATCTCTACAAAGAGAACTATGAAACTTTTAAGAAAAGAAATAGCTGAAGATGTTAACAAATGGAAAAATATACCATGCTCATGGCTGGGAAGAATCAACATTGTTAAAATGTCTGTACTACCCAAAGCAATATATAATTTTAATGCAATTCCTATTATCGCTCCATATTTTAAAGATCTTGAAAAAATACTTCATTTTATATGGAATCAGAAAAAACTTCGAATAGCCAAGACATTACTCAGCAATAAAAACACAGCAGGAGGAATCACACTACCAGACCTGGGAGTGTACTATAAATCGATAGTGATCAAAACAGCATGGTATTGGCACAAAAACAGACAAATAGATGTCTGGAACAGAATAGAGAGCCAAGAGATGAATCCAGCTACTTACCATTATTTGATCTTTGACAAGCCAATTAAAAACATTCAGTGGGGAAAAGATTCCCTATTTAACAAATGGTGCTGGGTGAACTGGCTGGCAACCTGTAGAAGATTGAAACTGAACCCACACCTTCCACCATTAACTAAGATAGACTCTCACTGGATAAAAGATTTAAACTTAAGACATGAAACTATAAAAATACTTGAAGAGAGTGCAGGGAAAACTCTTGAAGGAATCGGCCTTGGTGAATATTTTATGAGGAGAACTCCCCGGGCAATTGAAGCAGCATCAAAAATACACTACTGGGACCTGATCAAACTAAAAAGCTGCACAGCCACAAACATAGTAAGTCAAGCAAGCAGACAGCCCTCAGAATGGGAGAAAATATTTGCAGGTTATACCTCTGATAAAGGTCTAAAAACCAGAATCCACAGAGAACTCAAACATATTAGCAAGAAAAGAACACGTGACCCCATCTCAGGGTGGGCAAGGAACTTGAAGAGAAACTTCTCTAAAGAAGACAGACACGTGATCTACAAACACATGAAAAAAAGCTCATCATCCTTAATCATCAGAGAAATGCAAATCAAAACTACTTTGAGATACCACCTAACCCCAGTAAGAGTAGCCCACATAACAAAATCCCAAACCCAGAGATGTTGGCATGGATGTGGAGAAAAGGGCACACTTCTACACTGCTGGTGGGAATGCACACTAATACGTTCCTTCTGGAAGGATATTTGGAGACTACTTAGAGATCTAAAAATAGACCTGCCATTTGATCCTATAATTCCTTTACTAGGTTTATACCAGAAGACCAAAAATCACAAAATAACAAAGACATCTGTATCAGAATGTTTATTGCAGCCCGATTCATAATTGCTAAGTCATGGAAGAAGCCCAAGTGCCCATTGACCCACGAATGGACTAACAAACTGTGGTACATGTATACCATGGAATATTATGCAGCCTTAACGAAAGATGGAGACTTTACCTCTTTCATGTTTGCATGGATGGAGCTGGAACATATTCTTCTTAGCAAAGTATCTCAGGAATGGAAGAAAAAGTATCCAATGTACTCAGACCTACTATGAAGCTAAATTATAGCTTTCACATGAAGGCTATAGCCCAACTATAGCACAAGACTATAAGGAAAGGGCCAAGGAAGGGGAAGGGATAGGGGAAGTTAGGGTGGAGGGAGGGTAATGGGTGGGGCCACACCTACCATGCATCTTAGAATGGGTACAGGCAAAACTTACTAAAGGCAGAATACAAATGTCTACATACGATAACTAAGAAAATGCCATGAAGGCTATGGTGAACTGTTTGATGAGAATATTTCAGATTGTATATGAAACCAGCACATTGTACCCCTTGATTGCACTAATGTACACAGCTATGATTTAACAATAAAAAAACCCCTAAGAATCACAAGGATTATGCATGTCTAAAGTACAAAAAAAATTCTACGGAAAATAACTATAATTAAAAAAACCATAATAATACAATTGATTAAACTACTATAAAACTGAATTTTTATTCATCAACAAAGTTAGAAAATAAAAAGTTTTTTAACAAGTAAATCATTAACCACAGCAAAAAAAAAAAAAAAAAGATAGAGAATGTATTAAACTGAAACAACAGCTGTCCTTGAGCAGGGGGGACCATGAGGAAGGAAAGTTACTTTTCATTGTATACACTTTAGTGCTGTTCAAATTTTACTACCATCACCACTTCAGCCATAAACTTTTCAAAAAAAAAGAAAATATGTGTATATTTAAGCTACCAAGGGTATGTGAAAATACGAACCACTTGGGCGGCGCCTGTGGCTCAGTCGGTAAGGCGCCGGCCCCATATACCGAGGGTGGCGGGTTCAAACCCGGCCCCAGCCAAACTGCAACCAAAAAAAAAAAAATAGCCGGGCGTTGTGGCGGGCGCCTGTAGTCCCAGCTACTCGGGAGGCTGAGGCAAGAGAATCGCTTAAGCCCAGGAGTTGGAGGTTGCTGTGAGCTGTGTGAGGCCACGGCACTCTACCAAGGGCCATAAAGTGGGACTCTGTCTCTACAAAAAAAAAAAAAGAAAGAAAGAAAATACGAACCACTACATAAGAGAAGCCTCAAGGGCCATTCTCAAGTTGCATAGACCAGTAACGATATCAATAGCCATGGGCCCCTGTCTAAATGAAATGTGTTCTGATATTTGCAAATCCAAACAAGGTATCCTTCCTCCTCCTCCATGAGGATCCAGTTCAATGGTATATTATTGTACAACTTCAGTCCCTTCAGAGCTTTTCCATTCAGTCAAGTGCATACATGCAGGCATCAGAATGTTTTCATATAGTCATGTGTGACTAGATTAAGTGATGTGCTAAACAAACACACTTAGCAAAACGTCAGCCTAGGGGTCAAGGGGCCAGTGGTTACTCAGATCAACAAATGAAAGGGAGTTGCTGTATGTCATTCTGTTCATGCTTAATTGCCTCCATGACCCATTTACAACAAAGTTAGGAGCAGAGAATATATGAGTATTAGCTGCATAAGGCCCAGTGTTTTGATGTCGTCACCATGTTACGCTTGGAAATTACAGCTGCAGAAACAAGATCACAGACTTGTTAGGGGGCACTCAGCAAGAAGAGCTGCAGTTATTTTACTATGTCCTCGGGTTTTCTTCTTCAAGGCCAGTTTTGAGACGTATGATTCTTAGGCTATAGAAAAAGCTATGCTTAACAAAATAAGCCAATGGTCAAGTGACATACCTCCTTTTCCAGCTAGAATCTAAAACTCTCAAAGAAAAGAATTAAAAAGAAATTTAAAAAATTAAAAAAACAAAATAAATAAATAAGTAAACCTCCTGCAGGACAGGAATTCTCATAACCCTGACAGGAGTGCAGCCATTTTAGCAAATCAGGTCAGAAACCAGTAATCCCCCCTCCCCAGACTCCTGCAGTACCTCATGGCCAGAGTTCCTGGAAACACCCTACCCAAAATCCTGGTCCCAAGAATAAGTTCATAATCGTGACCAGCACTAAAGAGCCCCTGAATGTACTCCTGGCTCACTGCCCCATTCCAGCTATTCTTACAAGGCTAATAAAAGCCCTTTGCAACTGTGGGAGCTGAGCTGACACCTGATCAGTCTCCATTCTCCTTTCCCCTCTGTGAACGTCTTTCCTTGTCCCTGGACTGGCCTCCTCTCCTTTCTTGTGGACCTTCACCCTGATTCTTTGCCAGAACCTCCAAAAGAACAATATAGGAACCACCCTTCCATCTACTTGAAGTGAATATAGTTTTCCCGAGTCCAGGCTCTGTGGGGCTGATGCCACAGCACACGTCTGAGCATGGGCATGCACACGTGATTAATGAAGAGAGGTGTCCTGCGGGGGAGTCACGGCCTCAGTAAAGAAGCTTACCAGCTGTACCAGTTTTAAAAACTCGGTGAAGACATCGCTTCTCAATACGTTTGGGTCTATGGTCACTGAAAAACAAGGACAGCAAGCTGTTAGCAGAGGCTGGGCGGAGCCTATTAATTGCCCTGTCCTCCTGAGATCACTCCATGGCCTTGCCCATAGACAACTGCCTCCCTGAAGATGATGGGGGTTGTGACCTTTCAAATACAGGAAAATCCATAGTGCTTGCCTCCTCCTGGCAATCCTGACGACGCTGAACTCATTACAACCCATTACAGTGTTCCGGAATCTTACCTTATTCCTGCATGCCCCACTGCGCAACTCCCATTTGCTGCCTTACCAGGGTAACGGAGCTAACAAGGAGCAGCAAAAGGTCTTAAAACTTGTGTCTGGACTCCAAGCTTAGCAAGATGCATGGTAATTTGAAAAATTTAAATCAACCGAGAAACATTGATTAAATGACAGGAAGTTACAAAAGAAGTTACAAAAAACTCAGCAATGGTAAGGCAGAAAGATCTAAGGTCTTTCCTTCTTCAATATTTACAAAAATATTTTCACCCTGAGCTTTAAAGCCCTGGATGCCTATGGCCAGGTGCGGTGTCCAGACCAGGTGAGAGCTGCATCACGCCCAGCCTGCTTCTTCCCCTCTTTCCCCTCTTCCCACGAGCCCTGGACGCCCCCACTTCAGCTTAACTCACATACCTACCATATATTACACTGTTACGTTTCTTTCTTCTTCTTTTTTTTTTTTGTTGCTGTCTTACTGATTTCATCAAATAACCTCCACTAGCATTAAAACTATCACTGACTGGCCAAAACTATCACTGACTGGCTTCCTACGGGTTCTACCTTTCCCAAACAATGCCACGTTTTCAAAATAAACTAAGACAGAGAGTGTCTGAACATGAGAAACTCTTCCTAAAAGGCATACCCTCTTTCCACAGGGTAATTTCAGATTTCAGGGTGAGGGAAAGCCTTTGCTTTATTTTCTGCCATATATGTCACAGGGAAAACTAACTTTATATATCCATTAGCATGGATTCTTGGGGATGGAGAAAACTGTGGCAGAAAGTATTCACCAACTAGTGTTTACTGTGTGACTACTAAGTTCCAGGTACTAGGCTAAGCACTTCGTATATTTTAGCTCATTTAATCTCCATGACAAACCTGAGGGAAATATTTTACCGAAAGAAACTGAAGCTCAAAGCAGGTTAAGTATCTTGCCCAAGGTCACAGGCCAGTGAGGAGTAACAGTGGGATTTGACCCAAGGTGTAAGGGTCATGACTCTCAATCATGATGCTAAGCTACATGGCCATGCTCTCAGTCATGATGCTAAGCAAAACGGTCTCCTTACCCGACCTTGTCAAGGAGGGTACACAAGACATCCTGATGGTACAGATAAAGACCAGGCCTGGAAAAGTAATCCCTTAAGCTCTGTGATCATTTGTTAAAAAGGACAGGTCTTAAAGGACTATTTTGCTAAGACATGAGAAAACAAACCAAGAGACAATGAAAATTTAAAAGGGATTACATTTTGAACTTGAACGAGCTTATTCAACATGTCTAAAAAGAGGTATGGTTTCAAGAGAGAAAGGGGTGGGGAAAGGAAGAGCAGAGAGAGGGAAGGAGGGAGGGGGTGGGGCCTTGGTGCGTGCCACACCTTTTGGGGGCAAGACACGATTGCAAGACGGACTTCACCTAACAAATGCAATCAGTGTAACCTGATTTATTGTACCCTCAATGAATCCCCAACAATGAAATACAAAAAAAAAAAGAGGTATGGTTTCCATTATTTTTTTTTTCTAACTTTAAGATTTATTTTTGTAACTTTTTTAAACAGAGAAAACAACACACTCGTTGGGGGAAAGGTGAGGGATTGAGAAGACAGGTTCTGGGTAAAAATTATTAGGACAGCACCTGGAGTTGATAGGCCTGCCTAGGAGAGAAACACAGGCACTGCCACGCCAGCACAGGGGACAGATACTGTCTGGGGCTCAGCAGACCAGTCCACGCACCACGCAAGGTTGCTATAGATCCAAGTCATAAAAATCTTCCAGCTCATCATGAAATAAGTCCCACTCATCTTCAGAGTCTGTCAGTTCATCGTCCCCACCTGCAGCCAAAAGCATAAGCAACATCTCGCCCAGCTCAAAGGTGACAACCTCTTCATCGTTGTCAAAGGGACTGCTGTTCTCTCTTTCCTCAATGAGCTCCCAGAAGTGGTTCCTTCGTTGGGCCCGGTATCTGCTTGATGTTCCCACTTTCTGTCTCTGTGGCTCCTCTCTACGGCCATCAGGGTATGTATGCTTGTAAAAACAGTTCCCTCCAAATGGGCAGCTCCCACGTCCTTCATCAAAATACCTGCACGCCTTGTTGCTCGTTGCCTCCTTGTATTTCTGAATGAGTTTCTGCTTCTCTTCTTTCTCCTCCACCCAGTACTCACTTGGAATGACAAAGTTAGATGTGATCCGGCGTTCTGGGCAGGACTTTATGATCTTGCTCTCAAATTGCTTAGCACTCCTCCACTTGCGAATGCACTTGAGACAGTAGGTGTGGTTGCAGTTAGAGAGGATCCCGAAGCGGAGCTCACTGGGGTTGGCTTTCTCCTACACCACCTCCATGCAGATCCCACACACCATGTCCTTGCTGCGCTGCACAGCAAACGAGAGCTCCATGTCCTTCTCATGGGCCTCAATGCAAGATTTTATGTGTTGCGATCTCTGGGCAGCATCCATTGGATGTAGGACCTGCAGCCCACACATATCACATGAGTTCCCGTGGAGATATACACAGTTTTCCCCATATCGGCACTCTCCCACGGCAGCATAAGGGCAAAGCTGCTGCTTTGTTTCCACAGCGGTTTGCTCTTTCTCTGATTCTTCCTTGGTTACTGAGCCCTGCAGGGGTGCTTCAGGGCAGGAAGGCGCAGTACGCCCACGGTAGGGTTGTCCAGGAACAAACTCAATAACATTCACCCAGTCCTCTGGACCAGCTCCTACACTTTTAAAGTTTGAATTTCTTGACTCAGCTTCACCGGTATTCATTTCAACAAGTGGTCCAACTGAAGAGAGACTTGAGGAAGCAGCAACAGATGACTTTGCAGTTAGGTCTGTAGCAGTTGCTTCTTCCTGTTTCAATGGCTTGCTATGTTCATATCTGCAGCGGTCTCCATAAATACAGTACCCTCGCTGGTAATACTTGCACACTACACCATATGGACTGTCAGAGAGGTCATGAGAGTAGCGACAGTTATCTCCTTCTTTACAAACCCCATGCATAAAATACCTGCAGGTGACCTGTTTAGTCCAGCCGCTGCCGCTGCCGCCTCCTCCTCCTCCCGCCCCCGGGGACGGGGCGGCGACTGTGGGGAGAGGGGCGGGGGAGGCCGCTGCCACCACCGCCGCTGCCGCTCCTGCTCCTGATGTTGTGGCTGTTGTTCCTGGAGCCACAGCCTCCGCCATTACTGTTTATCCCACACCGGTTTCCATTATTAGAAACAAATGGGAAATAGATGGCTTCTAGAATTTTCACCTACTGTGCTTGAAAAAAATGCAGCTATAATAAAATGAGATAAATCTATAGTTGCTGACATAGAATGAGCTCTAAGATATATATATATATATATATTTTTTTTTTTTTTTTTGAGACAGAGCCTCAAGCTGTCGCCTTGGGTAGAGTGCTATGGTATCACAGCTCACAGCAACCTCCAACTCCTGGGCTCAAGGGATTCTCCTGCCTCTGCCTCCCAAGGAGCTGGGACTACAGGTGTCCGCCACAATGCCTGGCTAGTTTGTTGTTGTTGTTGTAGTTGTCATTGTTGTTTAGCAGGCCCAGGCAGGGTTCAAACCAGCCAGCTCCGATGTATGTGGCCAGCACCCTAACCACTGAGCTACAGGCACTGAGCCAGAAAAACTTTTTTCTTTAGCTATGAAAGACATTAGTGTGATAGTTGACAAAGTTTAAATATGGGCTCTAGATAACATTATTGATTTCCTGATTTTGATAACTACATTATGGTTATATAAGAGAGTGTCCTGAATCTTAGGAAATACACACAGAAATGTTTAAGGATAAAATGGCCTAGGCTCGTAATTCTCAAGTGTTTCCAAAAAATTATATATATATATATATATATATAGAGAGAGAGAGAGAGAGAGAGAGTCATAATATATACATACACATAAGAAAGAGAGTGGTAGTGCAGATGTAAAATGTTAACATTTGGGAAATATGAGTGACAAGCATACAAATATTCTTTTCATGGCTCAGCGCCTGTGGCTCAAGCAGCTAAGGCGCAACCCACGTACACCTGAGCTGGCAGGTTTGAATCCAGCCCGGGCCCGCCGAACAACAATGACGGCTGCAACCAAAAAATAGCTGGGCGTTGTGGTGGGCGCCTGTAGTCCCAGCTACTTGGGAGGCTGAGGCAAAATAATTGCTTGAGCCCAGGAGTTGGAGGTTGCTGTGAGCTGTGATGCCACAGCACTTGACCCGGAGCAACAGCTTGAGGCTCTGTCTCAAAACAAACAAACAAAAAAAAAACAAACAAATATTCTTTTCATAATGTTTGAAACTTTTCTACAAATCAAACTTCCAGAATAAAAAGTTCTTAAAAAATCAGGTATAGAAAAATATGTAAACTTTAATTTGTGTTGAACACAAAGGGACCCTCATGCAAACCAGTGTGCACATGGATCATTTCTGGGGAACACACAAGTCACCTGGGGGCCAGAGTGGAAGGGAAACTACTTTTCATTGTATATTCTTTTGCATGATTTATATTTTCTAAAATATGTGTTTAGACTTTTCTAATTTAAAAAATTTCAGTATTTAATTGTCAGTTTTGCTATTTCCCTTCAATACCGTCTTTTCTCTGAGAGCTGAATGTGGCCAACCATAGTTTTGCTGTGACAGTGTTTTCAGACCCGGGCTGTCGTGAGGCTGTTGCACTGTGAGCCTGGCGGTGGCTATAGCAGACTGCTGAGTCTCCTTGGTGCCCTAGCCTGGCTTCCTGAAAGCACTGAGATGGCAGTCCCGTCTCTGGCCCTGCTAATAAAGATCTCTGATAGATCTTTCTTATAACAGGAGCTTCCCTATAAACAATTCAACTTATCCCTTTGTTCATTCTTGATTCAGATAGCATTTCTTCCACTTCCATAGTCAAAGCCAAAACAGCACCCCTAAACAAAGCATTTTTTAAAACCAAATACGACGAACACCTATTTGATTCCACATGTATCAAATGTCCAGAACAGGCAAATCTCTAGAGATAAAAATTAGAGTAGTGGTTCCCAGGGCCTAGTGGGGGAGGGGAATAGGGAGTGACTGTTAATGGGTTTAAGGTTTCTTTATGGGGTGATGGCAATATCTAAAACTAGATTATGGTGATGACTGCAAAATTAGATAATTGTAGTAAAAAACATTGATTTGCACACTTTAAGCAGGGGAATTTTGTGTAACCTATAATACAATAAATGTTAAAAAATCCAAATACATACAATTTTGCAAATATTGTTCCAGCTGGTCCCTCCTCTCATCAGCCATGGATGTGGTCATTGCCAGATAATATTTTGGTGGAAAGAGTGGCAAACAATTTCCAAAGACCCTCCTCAGCTGAAAGATCCAGAAAGCACATAGTTAAGACAAGTGAGCCTCCAATTCAAGGTTGATGAGCTACTAAAGTCTCTTTTTAGGACAAGTCTTATCCTAGCTGACCTTATTTAATCCTTTTTGGTAGCCAAAAGGAGAAAAAGAGGATAATTTGATTTTCTTTCTTTTTTTTTTTTTTTTTGAGACAGAATCTCACTTTGTCCCCCTTGGTAGAATGCCCTGGCATCATAGCTCACAGAAACCTCAAATTCTTGGGCTCAAACGATCCCCTTGCCTCAGCCTCCTGAGTAGCTGAGACTATAGGCACCTGCCAAAACATCCAGCTATTTTTAGAGATGGGGTCTTGCGTCTTGCTCAGGCTAGTCTGAACCCATGAGCTTGGGAAATCCACCCACCTCGGCCTCCCAGAGTGCTAGGATTACGGGCATGAGCCCAGCCTATAATTTGATAAGGAATTTATAATTTATATAATAAATTTATATAAATAAATTTAAATTAAATTTAAATTTAAATTTATTAAATAAATTTAATTTATAATTTGATAAGGAATTTATATATATATTTATCTCAGTATATATATATATATATATATATATACTGAGATAAATATATATATATATTCATTAATAAGAAATTTATCTCAGCATCTCTCAGTTCTGGAGATGTTTCTAGACTTATCACAGACTGAAAACTCCAGTCTAAGTTTGGTAGTAGAATGGGGATGCATTTTTATTTTTCATCTGTTTTATAATATTATGCACTCATATCACACACTATTTTCTTATTTCACAAATATCTGATATCAATGGTGAAAATTAGGAACTTAATTCCTCCACCAAATATGAACTTGACAAATGTTGACAGCTCTGCTATTTAACGTGGTGGCCTTTAGTGACCTGTGGCTTCTAAGCACATGAAATGTGACTAGTCTGAATTGAGACGAGCTGTAAGCATAAACTGCACTCTAGTGGTTTTTTTTTTTTTTTTTTTTTTGGCCCTGGGTAGAGTGCCGTGGCATCATCATACCTCACAGCAACCTCAAACTCCTGGGCTCAAGTAATCCTCTTGCCTCAGACCCCTGAGTAGCTACAGGCACCTACCACAACACCTGGCTAGTTTTTTCTATTTTTAGTAGGGACAAGGTCTCACTCTTGCTCAGGCTGGTCTTGAACTCCTGAGCTCAAGAAATACACCTGCCTCGGCCTCCCAAAATGCTAGGATTACAGGTGTGAGCCACTACACTCAGCCGTATGAAAAAGTTGGGGAGGACTGTTCCTGCAATACCGGGTCAATTTGTGGAGTGGATGGAGCAAGCTTCTATTCCAACTCCCTGCTCCAAAACTCCATTTAATACATTATCCTCAGATAGAGGATGTATCAGATATTAAACTGATAAGAACAGATATTACACTTGACCTTAGCCAAAAGGCTGAGAAGCGATCCAGTTTAAATTTCAAAGAAAAGAGAATGTGAATCATCTTATCGCACTGATAATTTTTATATCATTTACATGTTTAAATAATATCATATTTTGGATATATTGTATCAAATAAAATAAACTAAAATTAATCCTCATTCCTTCCTCTATTTTTTTTTTAAAGACAGAATCTTTCTCTGTTGCCTGTGCTAGAGTGCTAGAGGGCAGTGGCGTAATGAACCCACAGCATCCTCAAACTCCTGGGCTTACGCAATCCTCCTGCCTCAGCCTCCCAAGTAGGTGGGAAAACAGGTGCCTGCCACTATGCCCAGCTAATTTTTCTATTTTTTTTTTTTTTTTGTGGATACAGGGTCTCACTCTTGCTCAGACTGGTCTCAAACTTCTGGCTTTAAGCAATCCTTACCCTCAGCCTCCGAGAGTGATAGCATGAGTGATAATGATAGGCACAAGCCACCATGCCCAGCCTCCATCTGTTTCTTTTTACTCTTTTTAACGTGACTACTAGAAAATTTTAAATTACATAGATGGTTCACATTATATTTCTATTGGACACTGCTGGTGATGGAATTCCTATTGATGTACGATCCCTAAAACCCAGTCCAGCCCTTCCCTCCCACCCAACCATACATGACCCATGATCATACTGGTAATTATTTTTATGAAACTTTAACAGTAGATGCAAAGAAAAACAATTTTTAAAGTAAGAACCAAAACTCTTCTTTTTGCAATGTCTTCCTTGCAGTTGCAGTGGCAGCGTGAAGGTAGTAGCATTATGTTCTTTAAAATAAGAAAAAAGAAACTCAGAAACCTAGTCAGGTTTTTAACATGGTACCTTCTGAGCAAGAAGGCTGAACTCTTATTATAATACTATAGTCAGGGGTTAAAGAAAATGAAGCAGGTCTAAGAGACATGAGGCTGCAAACAGACAAGAATTTTAACTCCATGGTCTTTAAAGGCTGGGCGGGGTGGCTCACGCCTGGAATGAGAAGGTGGGGAAGCCAAGGTGGGTGGACTGCTTGAGCTTCAGGAGTTCCAGACCAGCCTGAGAAAGAGTGAGATCCTGTCTCTAAAAATAGCCAGGTGTTGTGGTGGGCACCTGTAGTCCCAGCTACCCCAGAGGGTGAAGCTAGAGGAACACTTGAGCCCAAGAGTTTGAGGTTGCTGTGAGCTATGACACCACAGCATTCTACTGAAGGTGACAGAGTGAGACTCTCTATCAAAAAAAAAAAAAATTCCACGGTCTTGGTCACAAATACAGTAAATATTCGGCGAATACTTACCTTGCATGGGCTCTCACTTTAAAGGACATCTAGGAGCTAACCACACCTCTCCACCCCTACCACCAGTGTCCCAGGCCAAGCCACTGCCATCTCTTTTCTAGATTATTGCCACGACCTTCCAACAAGTCTCTCTGCTTCCACCATGGCTCCTTCAGTCTAATCCTAACACAGCCTCTAAGACAATACTTGAAGAAAACAAAACAAAACAAAAAAACCTTAAGTCAGATAATTTAAGGCTCCACGGCTTCCCATCTCGCTCTAGTAAAAGCCCAAATCCTTATGATAACCTAGAACTGTGCCATGTGATATGGTGGCCAATAGACACCAGTGAGTAAATTTAAACTTAATTAAAATAAAAGGGCAGCACCTGTGCCTCAGTGAGTAGGGTGCTGGCCCCATATACTGAGGGTGGCAGATTTAAGCCCGGCCCGGGCCAAACTGCAACAACCAAAAAAAATTAATTAAAATAAAAATTTAAAATTTAATGCTTCAGTCTTACAAGCCATGTTTCAAATGTTCAGTAATCACATGAAATGTTGCAGTTGGTATCAAATTGGACAAAGCAAGATAGAGCATTTCCCACAGCACAGAAAGTCCTATTGGACAGTACTAGTCTCATGTCCAGAAAGTTTATTAACTGCCTGTCTTTGGGCAAAATACAGCCCCCTGATGCTTTTTATGTGGCTATCATTTGTTTGATTTTTAGAGAATTTGAATGTGATGCCAACACTTATTTTTGTGATTTAAAAAATTTTTAATTATGTCTTATAGGGAGTACAAAACAGTTCACCCATTTTGGACGTCAGCTTGACAATTTCTTATAAAGCTAACCATAATCTTACTATAGAATACAGCCATAAGTATTTACCCAACTGATCTGAAAAATATGTTCACACAAAAACCTGCATGTGAAAGTTCATAGCAGTTAGGCCAGGATTGATAGAAATGGTAAAAATGAAAAAAAAAAAAGTGAAAGAAAATTCATAGCAGCTTTATTCCTAATCCCCCAAAACTGAAAGCAACAAATATCTCCTTCCATATGTGGGTGGATAAACAAACTGTGATGTATCCGTACAATGGAGTATTATTCAGCAATAAAAGGCAATGAACTACCAAACCATAGAAAGACACAAATGAACCTTAAATGCGTATTGCTGAGTGACAGAGCCAGTCTGCAAAAGCTACATACTGTATGATTTGAATTATATGACATTCTGGAAAAGGAAAAAGTATAGACACTTATATAAAGATCAATAGCCACCAAGATTTTACTGAATAGGGGAATCACACAAAATTTCTTAGGGCAATAAAACTATTCCATATTATACTACCATTGTGGATCCACGACACTGTGCGTTAGTCAAAATCCACTGAACTTTACAATAGAAGCTTACTATATGCAAACACGTGTATTTTAAAAAAATCATTTAGGAGACTAGGGGAATCCCAGGAAAGAATGCAGAATGTTATAAAACTATACTAAAAATATATGAAACCACATCCTTGACAGTCATGAGGCAAAAATACTGACCTTAAGTAACTTTGGAAATGAATGGGGCCTGTCAAACTAAAGGTATAACCACCACAGTCTAGTTGATAAAGTTGTTTCCCATGAGAGTTAGCCATTCTGACTCTCCTGCGTCTACATACAGAATCGAACAATTAAGTAAATGAATGGCAGACAGTGGAAGTCAGGTTTCTCACTGTTGTAGTTACTGGGAAGACCCAGTAGCAATGCATTAGCGTAAGATACATTAATACAACTTCATGTTTACCTTAATGTAGACACAGATGGTTACATATAGAAATATTTATCAATACGCCTGTATATATGGGTAGTACACACACATGTATTTCCTTGCTCTGTCGCTGCAGTAGTAACGAGCATACTTAGGGTTCAGATCCCTGTTTTTAATACCATTCTCCAAGAGAAGCAACCAGGGATCTGTGGGGCAGTGGTGGACTCTGGCACTCAAGCAGGAGATACCCAAGATGAGCCTGGAGCATCTTGTAGCTCCAGAAAGTAACCCAGGCCAGGCACCGTGGCTCACACCTGTAATCCCAGCACTCTGGGAGGCTGAGGCCGGTGGATTGGTTGAACTCATGAATTCGAGATCAGCCTGAGCAAGAGTGAGACCCCCACGTCTACTAAAAGTAGCAAAACTAGCTGGGCATTGCGGTGGGTGCCTGTAGTCCCAGCCACTTGGGAGGCTGAGGCAAGAGGACTGCTTGAGCCCCAAGAGACTGAGGTTGCTGTGAGATATGATGCCATGGCACTCTACCCAGGGCAAGAGTGAGACTGTCTCAAAAACTAAACAAAAACCAAAAATGTATAACCCAAAGTATAAGGCAAATACCCAGGAGTCCTTACAGATACAATTACTGAAAGATAAGTAGGAAAGAATAGACACATCTCCTGTGCAGAAGAATACCAGATAATTTATGCAGATGCTTTTTCCTCAGAAGGGGGCCATAAATCCTCAGTCCTTAAGACTGGGCTGCACATAGAGACTTCCTTCCAAAGAGGGCGCTATGGAAGGGAGGAAAAAAATCACTTTAGAGTAAAGAAATGTGACAAACACTACTTCAGCCAGGTGATGGGGGTGGAGATCTAGAGGGATAAGTCAGGTTGATAGCAGGTACCCTTGATATGGTGAGTAGAATGGCACTTTGTCTCTGGGGTCTTCATTCCCAAATCCTATCATTCCTGTCCAATCATGTGAAAAACATAAGACAAATTCTAACAGAGGGATAGCTTACAAAATATCTGACGAGTACTTCTCAAAACTATCAAGGTCATTAAAAATAAGAAATGGCTAAGAAACTGTCAACAAGAACTTAAGGGGATGGGATGACTAAATGTCATGTTGTACCCTGGCTGGGATCCTGGAACAGAAATAAGACATTAGGCACCTGTAGCTCAATGAGTAGGGCGTTGGCCCCATACACCGAGGGTGGCGGGTTCAAACCCAGCCCCAGCCAAAAAACAACAAAAAAAAATAGCCGGGCGTTGTGGCGGGCGCTTGTAGTCCCAGCTGCTTGGGAGGCTGAGGCAGGAGAATAGTGTGAGCCCAAGAGCTGGAGGTTGCTGTGAGTCCTGTGACATCATGGCACTCTACCAAGGGCGGTAAAGTAAGACTCTGTCTCTACAAAACAGAAGAAAACAAAACAAACAAACAAACAAAAAACAAAGGAAGTCTGAATAAACTATGAACTGTAGTTAATATAACAGTAATAATAATAATGTATCACCACCGTGATAATGTATCACATCTGAGGTTGAGTGTGGTGGCTATGTATGTTGAGGCAGGAGGTTTCTTGAGGCCAGGATTTGGAGACCAGCCTGGGCAACACAGCAAGATTCCCATCTCCCTACCCAAATTTTTGATAATAAATGCAGGTATCTCTGGTTCATTGACTGTAACAAATGTACCATACTAATAGAAAATCTTTTTTTTTTTTTTTTTGAGACAGAGTCTCACTTTGTCACCCTTGGTAGAGTGCTATGGCATCATAGCTCATAGCAACTTCAAACTCTTGGGCTCAAGAGATCCTCTTGCCTCAGTTTTTCATTTTCATTTTAAGTACAATGGGGTCTGACTCTTAGGCTGGCCTTGAACTCATGAGCTCAAGCAATTCATCTGCCTCAGCCTCCCAGAGTGCTAGGATTATAGGTATGAGCCATAGCACAGGGCCCTAATGGAAAATCTTAATAATAGAAGGAATAGGATGTGGACTGTGTGGGAACTCTGTACTATCTTTTTTGTAAACCAAAACTTCTCCAAAAAATAGTTTATTAAAAAAAAAACCCTGATGTTCTGGCTTATTTTTAAAAATCCAAACATCTTAAATCAATGGGTCACACTCCCTCAAGCAACAATTTGTTAAAACTATTCCACCACACCCCACTATCCCTCACCTAAGTTATTTGCCCAACTTCATGATCTAAAAAAGATTTCTAAAACAAATTTTAAAAAATAGGAAAAAGAAAATCATGACCTAAAATTGATTTTGGAAAAAAGAAGTAATAAATTACTTGTAATATCTGTAACCATCTAAACTTGCAACCTCTCCTAGTATAAAATATTACAGCAACAATTTGGTTTCTTTTAAATTCAAAGACATTTTTCTGCTATGACAGATGTCCAAAGGCATCTCAGGTGGAGTATCAACCCAGGCAGAGCTGCTCAAACAACCTGGGATTTATGCACCCCCATCTCTACTAATTCTATTAAATAGAAACAGAAAGTTGTCTTCTTGCATGCAATTATCTCTTGATTAACTGATTAAATGATCTTTAAAAGGCAGTTATCTTCTTTGGCATGTGTTCATAAATGTCACAGATGCTCTCAAATTGGTGCTAATCACAGCAGCCTTGAGTCAACAGGCTGCCTGTCTTCTCCATCTGCAGGAGAGCATCTTGATGCAGAGCTGAGGCCAAGAGTCGGGGAAGAGGCAACAAGGAGCAAGGTTCTAACATCTATCACAGAGCAAACCTTCCCAGCAGGTTTTACAACCTGACCTGACTTCTCAAGGCATCTCTTCCCGCCCTTCTCTGATACTGGTCTAAGAGGGAAAATAAACAAACAGTAAACGGAGTAGTTAAGTCAGCCAAAAGTCAACCATCAACTCCACAAGTTTGACCCCATCAAAAGAGAATCTCCATGGGGGACAGTTGAGCTCACACAGACATGCCATCTCTTTCCCAGGTCCAGTCTTTGTGCATTAGCTCTCCACATACCCTGATGTGGACCAGGGGCTACCTTATCTGCACCAGGGGCTGCTCCTCAACCTCAGAGTTACCCAACCAAGTATAAATCTGATTCCTAAAGCCAAACCTCAAAGTCACTGTCTGCACCTAATTTAACAGAGTACATGGCATATAACAGAAACTCAGTAAACATTTAAGTAAATGAATAAATCAGCTAATTCTATAGGATGAAAACCACTCTATAAGGATGCAGACCTTCCCAGGAGATAAACTTATACTCACCAAACACACACAGCCTTGTTATTATTATTTTTGTACAGTGCTTTGTACTAAATCGGGTGAAGAATTCTTAGCCTCACGTCCTCGGTTTACCTTCCTGCACCTGTTGAGTCAAAAGAACTCCCAAGGAACATTTGTTTTGTTGAAGGGCCTGGTCTTGCTACTGATTACTCTAAAAGGTTCATCATGTAATTCTTGACAGATTGGAAGTGTCTTTTGAGTATGCCGCAAGCTCTTTTTGGAGACCAAGTTAAGAAACCCCAGTGCCTGGAGGACACAGACTTGAGCCAACTCTACACAGCAACATCCCTGATGCAAATTGACAACAACGTGATGAGGAAGTTTCATGGCTACAACTCCCTGGAGGCACATTAGGAGGAAGAAAGCTGCATGAGATCCCTGCACACGATGTATGTGCCTCTCATGCTGGTTAATGCAGCTGAGAACCCTTTGGTGCATGAAGGTCTTCTAACTATCCCCAAATCTCTTTCAGAGAAATGGGAGAATGTCATGTTTGTGCTGCCTCTACATGGGGGCCACGTGGGCTTCTTTGAGGGTGCTGTGCTGTTCCCTGAGCCCCTGACGTGGATGGATAAGCTAGTGGTGGAGTATGCCAACGCCATTTGCCAATGAGAGCATAACAAGTTGCAGTGCTCTGAGCAGGTGGAGGCCAACCTGGAGTGAGGCCTCCGGACTCTGGCTCCAGCAGCTCTCCTCCGGAACCCACATCCCCTCATCCCCTGTTTCAGGTCTCCCATCTCCCTCAGTGACCTGGAACTGACCTCACACTATCTGCAGGGGGCACCCACCATGCACACCTGTCTGGAAGTAGGCAACTCTCTCTGGGAGCTCCAGGCTATTTTTGTACTTAGTTACTGTTTTTTTTTCCATTGCATTGTTAGCCATGGTGACAAGTGACACAGTTCTCACCCTCCTGTTCAGTTTCAGCATCTGATTGCTTTTAAGCCCATTACATCTATTTTCCCTATTAAAAAATGTGTCTGAACAGAAAAAAAAAGAGAATTCTTAGCCATTTCATGCCCTCTATTGAATAGGAAGAATAAAAACTAGTTGAGAAGAGGCTAGGAAAGGTCAGCCAATCTTTAAGTCTCAGACTTAGGGTAGCCAGACAAAATACAGCATGCCCCAATAGTACATGGAACATACTTATACTATAAACTGTTTAGCACATTATAAATAGTTTATACCAGTGGAAAATCTGAAATTCAGATTTAACTTGCAGCTTTGCTCAGATTCTGTATCTATAAAATGGGCTGGGCAGCTTGAACAAAATCCTGTGCCTGAAACTGTCATAACAGAAAGTAGATACTAGTTGCCTGGGACCAAGGGTGGCTGGAGGGATCAAGAGCAAAGATGACAAGGAGACTTTTATACTTTTTTTTTTTTTTTGAGACTCAGTCTTACTCTTGCTCTCAGAAGAGTGCTCGTCATAGCTCACAGTAACCTCAAACTCTTGGGCTCAACTGATTCTTTTGCCTCAACCTCCTGAGTAGCTGGGACTACAGGTGCCTGCCAAAGTGCCGGGCTATTTTTAGAGATGGGGGTCTCACTCTGGCTCAGGCTGGTCTTGAACTCCTGAGCTCAGGCAATCCACCTGCTGCAGCTTCTCAGAGTGCTAGGATTACAGGTATGAGCCGCTGCTCCAGGTCCTGATAAGGGAGACTTTTAGAGTGAGAGAACTTTTTAAAATGTTGATCATGATGGTGGTAATCGCATACATTTACTAAAATTAATCATACTGAACCCCTAAAATTGGGAACTTTTATTACATTATTCCAAAATATAGTACAAACATGTTAGTTTAGAACTCAGTCATTTGACTCATTATTTCACTGACACAATTTATTTTGTCAACTTTAGAAAGAAACCACACAATGTAAGTCTTGGAAATCAAATCCTGACCACAACACTAACTCTATGACTTCAGAAAAATTGTGTTTCAGTTTCTTCATCTGTTAAATGGGACTAATTATAATCCCAGCTCAAGATGCTTATAAAAATGAAGCTATTACCTGTAAAGTGTTTGGCACCAATCTCAGCACATGGTAACTGCTCGCTAGTTAATGTTTAAAATTAAGAAGATCAATAACCATCTAAGATCTAAATCGTTTCTTTAAAAATGTAGTAGTTCATATGAAAAGGGGGAAATGATAAACATAAAGTGTAACGAAATTGGAAACTGGATAAAGAAATCTCCATCTTAGGATTTAAAAAAAATGGAAGTGTTCATTAAAATCTATAGATTTAATTAGATTTCATTAATAGATTTTAATGAACACTTCCATTTTTTTTAAATCCTAAGATGGAATGTAAATGTTTTTTTTACAGTAACTGAGATAACGCCGGAAAGGCTATGTTAACCATTGTGATAAAAATGTGTCAAATGGTCTATGAAGCGAGTGTATGATGCCCCATGATCATATCAATGTATACAGTTATGATTTAATAAAAAAAAATAAAAAAATAAAATCTATTGCCTGCCCCACTGGGGGCTCTAAGCTGTAGCAATTCAGTATTTAAGGGCCCCTGTTGTGACTAAAAAAGTTTCTTATTCATGACTTCTCAAATAGAAGATGAAGAATAAAAGTTTACACAATTCATGTCTCTGATTCTGGACCTGTTAGGGTTTGATTAGTTTGTTTTCCTGAAATTAAGCATTTCTCTGAGTCTGTTGGTTAAGGAGGGCCAAATTCAGGGATTCCTGAAGCCTCTGAGTCAGCTAATGTTTACTGAGAGTGTTTAATGCGCCAGGCTCTGAGAGAAACTGGTCCTTGGTCTTCACAAGCATTCTGGGAGATTGACATCCATAACGACCTACTTGCTTCTTACTTCTACTGAGAAAATTGGGCAGAGGGAGAGGTGAGGCATTCAGCCAGTGGATCTGTCCCAGCGCTCTGCTGCCTCCTGATTTGCTCCTGGAGATGGTTACCTCCCTTTTCCCACATCACACTGCAGGACAGAAGAGCGTGGGAGATGGTACCATAACTTCTGCCTCCAAATGCCTAAAACAGCCTCTTTTCTCTCCCTTTCAGATTCCCCTCCACCTGTCTCTGTATTCCTCATAACTCCCCACTTACTCACTCCTCCTACTTACTTGCAAGTAGCGTCTCACCTTTCAGAAGTCTGAGTCCATGCCTCTGCCTCTCTACATTCTATACTGTGTTGCAGGCACTACTAATACAAAGATGACCACTCAAATTAACTAATAACTACATTGCAACTGCTTTCTTGTGGATACCAAAGATACTTAATCATACCTTTAAAATGGACTTTTCACCAGGTGTGGTGGCTCACGCCTGTAATCCCAGCACTTGGGAGGCCAAGGCAGGAGGAGTGCCTGAGCTCACAGGTTCAAGACCAGCCTGAGCCAAAGTGAGACTTCGTCTCTAAAAATAGCCAGGCTTTGTGGTGGGCACCTGCAGTCCCAGCTACTTGGGAGGCTGAGGCAAGAGAATCGCTTAAGCCCAGGAATTTTTGAGATTGCTGTGAGCTGTGACGCCACAGCTCTCTACCAAGGGTGACAAAGTGAGACCATCTGAAAAAAAAAAAAAAGGACTTTTCCAATGTACCATGGTGTATAAGCAAGAAGGCTCTCTGTAGTGACCATTTTAGTAGCAGAAAAATCAAACTGAGCTGCCCATCAACAAGAAGACAGGTCTAAGTAAACTGGTGTGCCCGCTCACTAGAAGCCCGCAGACTGTCTGAAAAGATTCTCCTGCAGAATGCTAATAGCTGTTGCCTCTGGGCAAGTTTTTTTCTGTCTTCTGTACACTTTTCTTTTTAACTTTAGGTATGTGTTCCTCAGAATCTAAAACTGAAAGAAAAATTCATAGAGCAGGGGAAGGAGGGTAAAGTTTATTTTCAAACTTCCATTCACTCCTCTGATTCATTTTGAAGACTTATGACTTATAAGAGTGTAAGAACAATAAAACCTATTAGAATGGACTAATAAATCAGTCTGCCTCTCAGAGTAAGTACTGTCCAGATATCAGGGTGAGTAATTAAGGTAGAAAATGGCCTTCTAACTTGATAAGTCATCTGTTTCCTGGGTTCCCAGCCTGCCAGTACTTACAGCTTGTGAATAAGGCCATTTAAAAACAAAAATGGAGACACACCTTTTTAAAGGGTAAGCTTAAGAAACTGTAGAGAAAAGGAGATTATCTTTTCTTTTTTTTTTCCTTTGAATTGAGACAGAGTCTCATTCTGTCGCCCAGACTGGAGTACACTGGTGTTAATGTGGCTCACTGCAGCTTCCAACTCCCAGACTCAAGCAATCATCCTGCTTCGGCCTCCCCAGAAGCTAGGACTACAGTCACATCACCATCATGCCTAACTATTTTTTTCAATTATTCTTTGTAGAGATGAGGATCTCACAAGTTGCCCAAGCTGGTCTAGAACTCTTGGCCTCAAGTGATCCTCCTGTCTCGGCCTTCTAAAGTGCTGGGATTACAGGTGTGAGCCACCAACCTAGACCAGAGAGGAAATTAAATATCCCTGCATAAGCTTCCTAAAACTCTATACGTTGGTCTAGACTCCGCTTGCTTAATTTTGAAGGGGAAGGGGCATTGTCCTGGGGAACAGAGGGCACTTAAATGGAGTCCACCAGAACCCCAGTGCCCTGCCGGGGCCCACATCTCACAGCTGTAAATAATTAGGAGCCACAAGTCTTCAAGTATTTGTGGGGCTGTATGGCAAGCAATTCACACTTACTCTTGCTACAACCCATTTCACAAATGAGAAGCCTGAGGCACTGAAAGGTCCAGAGTCTTGCCAGAGTCACACGACCCAGGCCCTTGCACACTTTTCCCCACCTGCCTCCAACTCGCTCACCTGTTCATTCCAACCATGCAGCTGGCTGTAGCGCACCTTGCAAAAGAGGAAGCCATCCAGATACACGGAGTACAGCTGCAAACACACAGGCACCCCGCCCCGGGTTTGCGCGGGGAGCAGCTGACCATTGCCACCGGCCCCCGCCCTGCGCAGCCCGCCCCGGGCCCCAGGCGCACCACGTAGCGCCCCCGAGCGTGTCGGGGAGCTGCTGGGACAGCGGGATGCAGAAGTGCATCTTCATGGCTGGAGAGGTGGCGGCAGAGAGGCGCCGGGAGTCGGACCGGAGATGGCCAGCCTCTCCGCGGTCTGAGTTGGGCGGTGCGAATGCTGCTGGGCAGCTGTCGCCCAGGTGGGACCCCCCCTAGTCCCCGCCCCCCCAGTAGCTGGCCTTCAGGACGGGTGGGGGCGGGGCGCGCCCAGGGCCGCCCCATTCGCTCCTAGTGCACCGTGCGCTGGTGGCATTTTACCCAAGTACGTACCGTATGGGGCTTGAAAAAAGTTTGTGTCCATTACCTGCTTACACCGCCTGCAGTACATTATGAATTTAAGATTTTTTTAAATACATAAATCTAGTAATTACCCTATGACTAGCCCAATTACACCAGGTTCAATTTTTTGTGTGGTCGTTAAATGTAACACTTTAGATACGCTGCAATATATGTAACCCTACTTTAGTATTTTTTAAACCCTTTTCTCTCTTAGCATACAAGAAACATCAAAAAATAGAAGTGGCTTGGATCGGTCTCCGTCTCCGAGAAGCCCTGGTTTCAAACAGATGCCAGCGCCCAGTTATCTGGATTCACACTGACACTTTATTCTGTGGACCACCCTTCCCAAGTTCTTTCAACAGTCTCTCATTTTTAGTTGCTGTGGAAAATAATCCTTCTAATTCTCTTGCTTCAGTTAAATCAGAAGAGAATTCTTCCTGCCTTGCCGCGGTCACAGGTGGAGAAGGCAGCAGAGTCAAGCTCCCAGGTCCTGAGCAGCTCCCAGGTCCTGAGCAGGTCCAGCAGTCCACTGGTCACTTTACATGGGCTCATCCTTCCTCCCTCCTCTCCTTTAATCCACACGTTACTCTTCCTGGTAAACATTAGAGCAACATCCTATCAAGGACAAAACAGGCCTAGTGGGTGGAGGAACTTTCCCAAGGTCACAGAGCCATCTTTTCATAGTCAGAATCATTGAAAGTCCTTAAAAATGCTCATCATCTCCAGGGTAAGAGCTGAGTGCCTCCAGAGGGTGTCTGAGATCAGGGAAGGGGAGCCAACACTTGCTGGACACTTCCTGTTTATACTGCAGGCTTACTGTGTGTGGGCCCAGAAGACATTGTGACATTTAATTTTCACAGTAACTATGAGCTAGGGACTAGTTCTGTTCTTAGAGAAAAGGAAATTGCAACATAGGGGAGGTGGTGTCAGGTAGAGGGTTAAGAGAAGAGCAACAGAATTCATATCCCCACTTAGCGGCTTCTAGCTGAGAGGACTTGGGCAAGTTAGTGGGCTCTTTAAGCTGCAGTTGCTGCTTCTATGAAATCGTATTAATAATTGTACTCACTTCAAGGGAATTTTCAGCCCAGGGTAGATTGGCCTTAGGGTCTTCCCCTGCCTGTGGGTCGTCTCTGATCTGGAGGCCCAGCCTCTTCTAGAGCCTTCTGGGGCAGAGGCTGATTGGGTAGATGCTGAGGTCTGATCCAATCTGTAGGGCAAAATGGAGGAGGCTGGTATGGCCCAGAGGTGGCCTCCGCCTTCAGGGAACTTTCTTGCTCCTGTGGATGGCTGGGGCCCTGGCTACACCCCATGGCGATGTCCATACAGGGCCATTGCCTTCCTTTCATTTATTCCACCCCAGAAGCTGAATCGGAACAGAAAAGGCCTCTACACAAGTCCCTGTCCTCCTCCATCCTGACCTCTGCTCTCAGGTCTCATTCACTGACCGAATGGTCAGGGAATATTACTGAGCTCCCTCTGTGCACTCTGCACTGTGTAAGATCGAGTACTTGAACATGACAGAGAGTTAAGCACGTGTGTAACAACAGTAGCTGACGCTATTGGAGATGCTGCTCTGAACACTTTACATGGGTGAAGTCATTTAATGCTCCCAAGTGCCTGAAGTAGATACTGATATTATCCTCCTTTCATAGCTGGAGAGACTGAGGCATGGCGCAATTAAGGAATGGGCTCTGAATTGCAGAATCTGCAATGGCGACATGGGACCATGAACAAGTGGCCGGCATCACGAGTCTGTGCTCTGGGAGGCTGCTTTTCAGGGGGGCCTCGGGAAACCTGCACCCTTACTTCACAGGCATGCCCTTTACAGTTTTTAATTCTTAATGCAGTTTTAAATACATAAATTTTTACTAAATCTTAAATAAATAAATTTTTATTCAGTTTAGGAATCAATTCTATATTGTTTCCAACGGGTAATTTACTCTATGCCTGGCATACAGTCAGCATTCGGTAAAAGCTTAGCCTTCCTTCATTCAGTCAGGAGCCACTGGGTGCCTGTTATGGGCAGTGACGTTGGTGAACATTACAGATCCTAAGCCTAGTTTACAGATAAAAAAGACGCAATTTCTGTAGTGTGGCACATAGCATTTCAGAGCAGGTTCACAACTGACTGCTACTTAAGCTTTTTCACCATTATTTGAGTGCCTCATCTCATCTACTTTGTGTAGTCTCTTTTTGGTCCTTTGATATCTGGTAGCCCACTCTTTTGGTAACCACTCTGTCTGGCTGTGGAACTTAGTCTCTCTCCTGAGTCCTTCACACCCTTGTGCCTCTGGAATGGGCAGTGCAGTAGGGACCATGAGAGAGCCAGCAATGTGGCTCCTACTGACTGGTGCTCTAGCCAGCACTACAGGGGCCTACCCAGTGTGCATGATGGTGCCCTTGGCTCTATCTTTTCTTATAGCTCAGGCTTTGGAAGCCTTACTCCACTGGTCAAAGCCATGGACCGTGTGTATAAGGGACTTGAACAAACATGGAAGAGCTTCCTGGTTGGTGGACAGCTTTTTAGAGCAAACACAGAAAGAGATAGGAGCCATGAGATGAGATGCGTCCAGGTAAGTCTTCCCACCTGGTCAGTGTCTTCTTCACTCCCTTGAGGGTCAGATGGGAGAGTCAGAAAGATGAGGCTAGAAAGCTTGGGCTGTGTATCTTTCTCTGTTATGACTTCACCTGTATTGGGCTGTGCTGAATGCCCTCCGGTCCATTGGAATTTGCAGAAATAAACAAAATGGTAGGATACAAGAAACTGCAAAATTGTACCGGTAGTTCTGAAATTTCCATGGTTCCTGGGTGATTTTCTGGTCCAGAACATCTAAACCTAGTGAGTCGAATATTGTCCCCCCAAAATTCACATCTATGTGGAACGTTAGAATGGGACCTTATCTGGAAGGAGGGTCTCTGCAGATATAATTAAGTTAAAGCTCAAAATGAGATCCTACAAGATTAGGGTGGGTCTAAATCCAATGACAGTGTCCTTGTAAGGCACAGAAAAGGACACCCAGGCACACACAGACGTGGCTCTGTGAAGATGGAGGTAGAGTGAGGAGCTGTGCAGCCACAAGCCAAGGAGCTCCTGGGGCCACCAAATGTTCAGGAAAGGTGAGGAAGGATTCAGCCCTGAGGCTTTCAGAAGGAGTACGGCCCTGCCCACCCTTGTTTTCAGTCTTCTGGCCTCCAGAACTGGGAGATAGTTCACTCCTGTGGTTGTAAGCCACCCAGGCTGTGGTACTCTGTTGCCATAAAAAGTCATGAGAAAAAACTGTCCTGGCCCTGTGACCACAGTCAGCCTCACACAGAGTATAGAGGGCAGAGCCCTGCCATGCGTGTCTGTGAGGAGGAGACACAGGGAGTGAATCCCCGAGGAACGGAGATCTGTGATCTGGTGGACAGGGTCCTGAAACTAATACCAAGACTGGCTGACCCTATGCAGCACTCTTCATGGGCCAGGCACGGCACTCCATGCTGAAATATCCAAACTCACCTTCTCCTTGTTACAACCACATGAGATCAGTGGAAGGTCATCCCTGTTTTCCAGCTGGTGAAACTGGGAAAAGAGAACTCAATAACTCACCTGAAGTCACGCAACTTTTCAGAGGGGAGTCAGCATTCAAATCCAGGCAGTCTAGAAAGTCTCCAAAGTCCTTATCTCTAATCACTTCCCAATCAAAAAAACTCTTTATTCTTGGCGGTGCCTGTGGCTCAGTGAGTAGGGCGCTGGCTCCTTATACCAAGGGTAGCGGGTTCAAACCCAGCCCCGGCCGACTGCCACAAAAAAATAGCTGGGCATTGTGGTGAGTGCCTTTAGTCCCAGCTACTCGGGAGACTGAGGCAAGAGAATCACCTACGCCCAGGAGTTGGAGGTTGTTTTGAGCTGAGACGCCATGGCACTCTACCAAGGGCGATAAAGTGAGACTCTATCTCTAAAAAAAAGAAATAAATAAAATAAAAATAAAAAAACCTCTTCATTCTGTTCTTAACCACTGAGAGGAAACTCTAAAAAATTAAGGGTCCCCAGATTTGGGGGATGACCTCAGGAAGAGATCACTCTGTGAAAATAACACTGCTGTGAATCAAGCTGTTGCAGAAGCGACCACCACCCACCCTCCCTACTGAGCAGCTCAGCTCCACCCACAGGCTTCCGTGCAGGCACCAGGTCAGGTGGGGGGATTGAAGGAGGAAGGTGGGAGAGGTGAAGATGAAAGAGATGACCAAGCCTGACAGCCTCACAGCCCACGGGAGGCAGATACATACACAGAGCGCTAACCACCAGCCCCAAGGGGAGCTCCTGGGCAGAGTGGTGTCCACTGTGCCAGGAAGCACTCAGAGGGGATATTAACCCAGCAGGACGGAGGAGGGGGTGGCAGGAAAGGATATTTGAGAGGGATCTACAGGGTGAGTTAATTGTTGAGAGCATTCTAGGAAGACAACGCAGCCAAAGCCTGGGATGATCAAACAAAACAAAACAAAACAAAACAAAAACACACAAAATCTTAAGGAGTTTGCGGTTGTAGGGAAATAAAAGTGAGGCCTGAAGAAGTGGTTGCTAAGTCTGGAGAGGGAGGCAGACTGGTATTTTGGAGGCTACAACTGCTGGGCTAAGAAACTTGGAATTTGTCCTGTAGTTTTAAAGAGGGAGAGGATGTGGACAGTGTACATTCTAGATGGATCCTCTGGTGAGTGTGCAAAGAATGTGGGGAGGTGCTGTCCTGTAACCAGAAGCAGTCAGGCCAGCAGGGACATTTTTCATGAGAAGAGATTGTAGAGTAAGTTCCTATAATGCACTTCTCCAAAACTGGGAGCCCCGGAGCTGGAGGTCTGGGTGCCATTACCTGTAATGACCCCCTCTTAGAGGGTCACAAAGTGCTTTTGTATATTCGGGGCTCTGAGATGTCTGCAGCAAAGAAACCTGGAACTCTGGTTGAGCTTGTGCCTATCACATTGCGGGGCTAGTGTCCCAGGAAAAGCTGTCACTGTGCGAAAGAAGCCTAGGCTAGAGCAGTGTCAAAGGGGGTGGATTAAAAACTATTTAGGAGGGCGGCACCTGTGGCTCAGTGGGTAGCGTGCTGGCCCCATATACCTAGGGTGGTGAGTTTGAACCCGGCCCCGGCCAAACTGCAACCAAAAATAGCCCGGCGTTGTGGTGGGTGCCTGTACAGCTACTTGGGAGATGGAGGCAGGAGAATCACTTGAGCCCAGGAGTTGGAGGTTGCTGTGAGCTGTGATGCCATGGCACTCTACCCAGGGGGACAGCTTGAGGCTCTGCGTTAAAAAACCAAACAAACAAAACTATTTAGGAGGCTTAGCTCCCGTAGCACAGTGGTTATGGCACCAGCCATATACATAGAGAGTGGTGGGTTTGAACCCAGCCTGGGCCACCTAAACAACAATGACAACTGCAACAAAAAATAGCCAGGCATTGTGGTGGGCATCTGTAGTCCCAGCTACTTGGGAGGCTGAGGCAAGAGAATCACTTAGGCCCAAGAGTTGGAGGTTGCTGTGAGCTGTGACGCCACAGCACTCTATTGAGTGAGACTCTGTCTCAAAAATAAAAAAACAGGGCAGCGCCTGTGGCTCAAAGGAGTAGGGTCCCGGCCCCATATGCTGGAGGTGGCGGGAATAAATACATAAATAAATAAATATGCTATTTAGGAGCACAACACAAACTCCAAAATTAGTTAGAAATGGCTCCTGTCCTCACGAAGCCAAAAGATAAGCACTTAAGGCATTCATAACTTGTCATTTGGCCCTTGACTGCTTTGTCATCTTCCATCTTCCATGATGTATTGCCAAGTCCAGCTACTTACACTCGATCCTGAGAGAGGGTTTTGTTTCCTTTCTCTTAGAGCCTCCCTTCATGGATGATGGTTGCTGCTGGCAAGTGTTGCCAGATGTGACCCTGCTCTATCCCCATCCAGCGGTGAAAGCTGAACCAGGGATTGAATTCTGAAGAGATACAGGTGCAAGAGCAAATATTCAACAGCAATTCACCTCACTCAGGAAGATCACTGACAAAAAGATCACATACGACTATATATTGTACCTGACAACAAAACAGTATTTTGTTAAATTGTAAAAAAAAAAAAAAAGGGGGGGAGGGCAAGTGGCATAGGACTTGGATTGATCGGGATGGGAAGTAAACAAAAGGAAGGGAAGGGGACCTCAGGCTGCCTCTGGGCTCAGGTGGGAGAGGCTTACAGGGAGGCAGGAGCTACGGGTGGGAAGCCCAGACTGTGCTTGGACGTGCTAAGCTGGACATGACGGAGGGGTCAGCTGATGGGACGAGGAGGGGACTGGGAGTCAAGGGAGCACAGATGAAGGTCAGAGTCATAGGAAAGGATACAGTCATCTGGCAAAGAAACAGGGGTTAGAGGACCTCTGGGCTCATGCTATAGAGAATTGGTAAAACCCTGGCAGATGTGGTGAAGGTGACAGGAATGGAGTGAGATTAGATCTGTAACCCAGCCAGTTTTCCTGTCCTGGGATTGTCTGGGAAAGGCTGTGGACTGCTCAGGGCCTTTGTGGGTGGAATGTCTAGGAAATAGCGTCTAATAAGCCAGGGTTCCTTCAAGCTCTGTCCAAGAGGAAGAGATACATCTTGAAGATGGGGGATTCTAACTCCTGATGTTAGAGGGCTGGGAAAGGTCATCAGGCTTTTGTCTAGCCAAGATGAAGTAGCATTCAAAACCACTCAGCTTTCTCAGCTGTGACCCTATGCTCACCAAACAGCCTTCCAATTAGTGACTTGGATTTCTGAGGGTGCCAGCAAGGGGGCAGTGTAAATCAGAGTCTGTCTGGCACATTGTTTTCCTGGAGGCCTGGTGCATACGTCCTTTATGAGCCTGACCTATTCCAAGTACCCTGACCAGCCACCAGTGACTGCAGGGGATACCTGCCATGAGGTTGTGTGAGGCCTGGGGGTGGGGGCAGGCAGCAGGCACCTGCTGTGGAAAGATGAATAGTTTCAGTGAGAAGGATACCGAACAGATGACCTTCCTCCAAGAAATGGGATAAAATGAACATATGTCATAAAATTATTATAGTCATATGGATGTCAATCCCGATGACTTAAATGCAGCCCTGACCATCAGTGTTTTAAAGACCACCCAAAGAGTTACCCCACATCTACTAATGGAAGGAGTTTTCTGCCTCTCAAATGTGATCAAAATGCTTTTGAAGAAAATTTCATCCAAGTTGTAGAAAAGTCTGGACAACCATTGCTACTTAATAATAATTCAATAAGAATAGTAAGCCCAGCTAAAGGTTTAAGGGTTTTCTCAGTGGAAAACAGCATCCACTGTACAGATCTTGTACTAACACATTTAATCCTCAAAGCGACCTTGAAGTGGATATGGACAAGCAGAGGCACAGTGAGGTTGAGGAACTTCCCCAGCAACATCCCCTCTGATGTCCCTCCCTGATATCCTGGGTTCCCCCTTCTCCAGGTGGCTTGGCCTGGCTTCCTGTCTCTCCTTCCTCACTTGCTAGAGTTTGGTTCTTTACCTTTTGTATGTCAACTCTCCACAAGGAGACATTAAGAGGCTGGAGAGCAGGCCTGGAAAGACGTCAGGCTCAGACTTGCCAGGCAGTCATTCCTGAGCCTGGGGAGTTCTGTTGAGAGCAGGGAGGGCGTGTGCAGATGGAGGCACTGTTCTCCTAAAACCTGTGAAGTACAAGGACAGAAGCAGTGCTGCCTGGGAACCCCCAAACCAAGCATCTTTCACCACACCAAGAGAATACCATGCAGCTTAGAAATCTTTTTTTTCTTTTTCTTTTTTGTTTTTTGAGACAGAATCTCACTCCATTTCCCTGGGTAGAGTGCCAGGGCATCATCATAGCTCACAGCAACCTCAAACTCTGGGCTCAAGCAACCCTCTTGCCTCAGCCTTCCAGGTAGCTGGGACTACAAAAGCGGGCCACCATGATTGGCTAGTTTTCTTCTATTTTTAGTAGGGACAAAGTCTCTCTCTTGCTCAGGCTGGTTTCCAAACTCCTAAACTCAAGCAATCCACCCGCCTCTCCTCGTCTCCCAGAGTGCAGGATTAAGGCATGAGCCCCTGGGCCAGGCCAGGTCCAGTTATTTTGTTTGTTTGTTTTGCAACAGAGTCTCACTTGGTAGAGTGCCTGGCATCACAGGTCACAGCAACCTCAAACTCTTGGGCTTAAGCGATTCTCTTGCTTCAGCCTCCAGAATAGCTGGGACTACAGGAGCTAGCCACAATGCCCAGCTATTTTTAGAAGCGGGGTCTCACTCTTGCTCAGGCTGGTGTTGAACCTGTGAACTCAGCAATCCACCTGCATCAGCCTCCCAGAGTGCTAGGATTACAGGCATGAACCACCGCACCCAGCCTCAGGTTTAGCTTTGATATTTTATTTTATTTTATTATTATTTTTCTTTTTTCAGTTTTTGGCCGGGGCTGGGTTTGAACCTGCCACCTCTGGCATATGGGGCCAGCGCCCTACTCCTTTGAGCCACAGGCTCTAGCTTTGATATTTTAAAGACCAGATACCTGAGCCATTTATGCCCTTTAATCTAGTTAGTTTATAAAATTAAGATCTAGGCTTGGTGCCTGTGCTCAGTGGTTAGGGTGTCAGCCACATACATTGGGGCTGGAGGGTTCGAACCTGTCCTGGGCCTACTAAACAACAATGACAACTGTAACAAAACAAACAAAAAAAGGTCCAGGCATTGTGGTGGGCGCCTGTAGTCCCAGCCCCTTGGGAGGCTGAGGCAACAGACTCGCTTGAACCCAAGAGTTTGAGGTTTCTGTGAGCTGTGATGCCACTGCACTTTACTGAGGGTGACATAGTGAGACTCTGTCTCAAAAAATAAAAAGTAAAAAAATTAAGATCTGTTTATGTTTTTCAAGGTTAACATTAAACCACCACATGTGACTTCTTCCTACTGTGGAAATATGCACAAGTGCACAGCATTTTGTTCCAGCCCCAGTGGTGCTGCTCATCCTCGATTGCACACTGGAATCACCTGAGAAACTTACAAAATGCTGATGTCCAGGTCTGACCTCAGAGATCTGGACTTAATTGGTTAGGAGTATCAGGATATTCATACAGGTGGTCCCCGGGTTACAGACGAGATGTGTTCCTGAGACTATCTTGTGGTTGGATTTGTATGTAAATTGGATCCCTGATGAACTGTGCATAGGGTAATAATAACAACTCTATAATGGGTCATATGTGGTAATAATAACACAGTGTAGGACTGTAACAATAATAATACCCCTAGTGTGTTGTAATAATAAGTTACAGAAACTATTGTGCTGTTTCTTGTAATTTCTAGGCCAATGGAATGTTATGCTTATGTTGTGTGACCGGAGATGTGAAAGAACAGCAGCTTTGCTGTGGGTATAAGCTCACTCCTGCAATTATTAAGGGTAAACAAGAAACAGACTACATAGTATGTGATGGCGTGTAGCAAAGTTCTTTATTCAGGGATTTGATTTTATACACTTCTAGTCATGTACACACTTAATCATCTGTTAGTTTCAACATTATCTCATTTTACCTATCTGAAATTAACTTGTAAGAAAACATCCTGTTACTGCATCAACACAATCTCTTCTGCAGTAAACATCCTCTTCTAGACAATGACTAATTTCTTGGGCAGGTATCTAAATAAAGATCACAAAGAAGAAAGCAGCCACAGGGGAACAGAGTTAATGCAAGAGTACCTTCAAGGTTCACTCAGCATGAAGTAATGACTGCGTCTCTCCTCAGGGCAGAGCACCTATAGACCTCTGACAATATGTTTTTAACATACGTCAACCCTCTGGCCCCTATGTCTGAGGAAGGGAGGCATGCCCTTTGGCCTCAGGCTTAACGGGGTGCACAACTTCAGAGAATTGGCTTGTAGAATTTTAACTCCAGGCAAGCTAACTCTGCGCGTGTCCCAGGGGTCCCAGGTCTCTTAAGCCTCTGCAAGAATAGCAAGCCGTTTTAAACTCACACTGAGTTCACTTTGTATGCTTGATGTAGGATATGTTTATTTCTAAATATTATCCTACATGCTTATTTTGATCTTCTAACCAAGTCAGTAAAATCTTTCCATTTCAATAATTAATCCACTGTGCTGCTTAGTAATTACGGATGGGTTCACGGGAGCGTTGCCTCTCGCAGGCTCCATTCTTCTCACTTTACCCTTTGTAATTAATTGTCCCCAAGGCCGAGCTACTGATGTCTATGCTTTCCCAGTGAATGGTGGCATCTGGCCTTTCTCGTAACACTTTATTATTTCTACTTTGATTTTCACTGTGATCACCGCAGCCTCGCCTGGACTTGTTATGGACTTTCGCTTTGGAAGCGTGGTCATAAGGAGAAATACAGACTCACTAAATTGAATTAAAAAGTTAAGACAAGGCTGGGCGCGGTTGCTCACACCTGTGATCTTAGCACTCAGGGAGGCCAAGGTGGGTACATCGCTGGAGCTCAGGGGTTCTAGACCAGCCTGAGTGAGACCCGTCTCTAAAAATAGCTAGGCACTGTGGTGGGCGCCTGTAGTCCCATTACTTGGGAGGCTGAGGCAAGAGGATCACTTGACTCCAAGAGTTTGAGGTTGCTGTGAGCTGTGACACCAAGGCACTCTACCAAGGGCAACAAAGTGAATGAACCTGGGCCTCAAAAAAAAGAAAAAAAAAAAGTTGAGACAGCAGTGGCGCTGAGCACAGCTACCTTATCAACAATGCGACTCGCCACCGGTGTGAAGAAGCTGCGCGGCCACGTGCTCGTGCAGGGAGACTTGTCTACACGTGTAGAAGGAACCAGGTCCTAAATTCTTAATTTAATTATTGAATTACAAATGATCCTGACGGGGAGCTCTGGGAACCCGTCCGTACGTGGGGAGCATTGTAAGTCACTCCATCCGTAACGGGCGCTGCCTGTCCTCCCCACCTCCCCCGAGTGTGACCGCCACTGGGGCCTGATGAAACCAGTGTGGCCCTCGCCGGCCCTCTCCACCCCTCTCACAGCCGCTCTGGCAGTGCTTCAGTGTTGAAGGCCGAGATTGCGGCTCCAGCTTGCTTTGCAGAAGATGGGGGGTAGTCTTGGAAAAATGCCTCCCTGGGAAGAAGCTGCATTAGAACCTCAGACAAGCAACTTTCGGGGACGAACTGAAGTCTGTGAAACATTGCCTGGGATTTTATTCACAGTCTTTTTCACCTATTTGTAGAATAAAGTTTTGTTTCAGGTGATGCTAGGACCCTGGTGAGAGACAGTGAGTAGATTCTCAAAAGCTGAGCAGAAGCACTGAACGATAATAAAAATAATAGGTAACACGGAGAGAGTACTAACTGTGTGCCAGGCACTACTCCAGAAGGACGCTTTGCAACATTAATTCATGTGATCTTCACAATGACCCTAGGAAACAGAGTCTATTATGCACATTTTACTGATGAAGAAACTGACATATAGAGAGCTTAAGTATCTTGCCCAAAGTTGCACAGCTGGCAAGTCTTTTTTCTTTTCTTTTTTTTTTTGGCCAGGGCTGGGTTTGAACCCTCCACCTCTGGTATATGGGGCCGGTGCCCTACTTCTAGAACCACAGGCACTACCCTCTTTTTTCTTTTTTTTTAAGTAAATTTATTTCAGGTTAATGTGAGGGTACAAATTATCAGGTCAAAATATTTGATTTTGTTACGTAGAGTCCCTCTTGTGTTTATGTCTAACACACAAAAGTTGTGCCAAACACCCCCACCCACTGCTCATTTAGTGCGAACACCCAACCCCCTCCCCCTCCTGCATTACCCCTCCCCCAACTTGAATTGAAATGAGTTTTCTGCTATGTGGGCATGCATCAGATGGTCCACTGGCTTCGTGTTAGTATTGAGTACATTGGATAATTGCTTTTCCGTTCTTGTGATACTTTACTAAGAAGAATGTGTTTTAACTCTATCCAGGATATTACAAAAGATGTGAAGTCACCATCTTTTTTATGGCTGAACACTTTTCCCTGGTGTGTATGTCTTACATCCGGGATTTGAAACTTGACTGCATGGGCTCTGCAGTGAGATGTGGGACACTAGGACTGTGGTGGGGCATGGCCAGAATGTACTCTGTGAGTACACAGGAGATGCTTCTGTGTATCACCATAAGAGGTTCTTTGCAATGGCTCAAGGTGGCCATTGGGGATCAACCAGTGACTGCTGTTTGATCACTTTTGGTGGGACTTACTCTGCACCACCTACTGGCTGATTGGCTTGGAAGAGTCCAGGGCTCAATACAATTGTTTCAAGATGAGTCATATAACCAGGAAATATGTCAATTTAAGAAAGATCAATTTATGTATGGATTACAGAGTAGAATGAAAAATTAAGGGACATGGGAGGCTTAGGGGGACATTGCTGTTCTTTTCATGTGCATGTCAAGGGTATAGTATAGCAGGACATTCCTGAAGCTATCCCATGGTACAACTCTCAGAGACAGATGCCTAAGCTGGCCAGATCTTGATCTTGAGGCATGTTACTTATTTCTCTGGGTTGGGTGCAGTGTCTCATGCCTGTAATGCCAGCATTTTTGGAGGCCATGGCAGGACTTTGAGACCAGCATGAGAAACATAGTAAGAATCCCATCTTTACAAAAAAAAATTATTTTTAATTATCAAAGCTTCATGGCACATAACTGTGGTCCCAGATACTCCAGAGACTGACACAGGAGGATTGCTTGAGCCCAGGAGTTTGAGGCTGCAGTGAACTATGATTGGACCATGGCACTCCAGCCGGGAGAGACCTTGTTTCTAAGAAAAAAAATTTTTTTGTTTGTTTACAATTGATGGCTATCTGTTACAAGCAATAAGAATGTTTCTTGCTTTTCTGAACAAAGGTAGCAATGCCATAGATATCAAAAATATTTTATTTTTTTAAGGTTTTCTTATTACAGGGTGGTGCCTGTAGCTCAGTGGGTAGGACGCTGACCACATACACCAAGGCTGGTGGGTTCAAACCTGGCCCAGGTCTGCTAAACCACAATGACAACTGCAACAACAATGGCAACAACAAAAAATAGCTGGGCATTGTGGTGGGGGCCTGTAGTCCCAGCTACTTAGGAGGCTGAGGAAAGAGAATCGCTTAAGCCCAAGAGTTTGAGGTTGCTGTGAGCTGTGTTGCCACAGCACTCTACCCAGGGCAACAGCTTGAGACTCTGTCTCAATAATAATAATAATAATGATAATGATAATAATAATAAGTTTTCTCATTGCAAAAGCAATAGTGATATCTACTCATTGCATAAAATTTAGAAAATTAGAACATACAGATAAGAGAAGAAAGAAAAACCCAATATGAAGAGTAATTACTATTTATGGTTTGTACTTTTTGGCTCATATTTGGTACAGTTTTAGTTTGTGTCTCTCCAGTCTTTTTTACTCTGACTTTATAAACTCCTTCCCACCTTCAAATAAATGGTTCTAAAGTTTATAATCCTCTTCTTCCCCTTTCCTCTTCATTTTGTTTCACTAATTAAAGTGAGGAAAGCTCTTTGATTTATTGACAACTCTACTATATCATTTCTCAGTATAATGAAAGCGTTAACAATAGAAAAATTAACAATATTAGAAAAATGTTAGGAACTAGGAAAAAGGGTGAAAATATAATTGAAGTCACTACTTGGCTAAAATGAACCAGTGGGAATGGTGTTACTTAGATTACATATCACTTACTATTATTATTAGTTACCATTTATTTATCATTTACTACCTTGTGATAACCGTGTTTAGATGCATTACTTCATTAAATTCTCACATCTACCCTGGAAATTAGGTAATAGTATTATTATTAGTAACAATAGTACTTCTTTACAGATTAAAAAGTAAAGAAGAAAGGGGTGAGTTTTCCCCGTTTTTGCCACTGTGTAAAAGTGGCAGAGCTAGGAATCAAATCCAGGCTCTCTACACCTAAGCTCTTAACAGCAATTTCTTTAATATATTTTAAATTTGCCTCATTTGGCTGGGCTTCGTGACTCATGCCCATAATCCTAGCACTCTGGGAGGCTGAGGCAGGCAGATTGCCGAGTTTAGGAGTTGGAGACCAGCCAGAGCGAGACCCTGCCTGTAAAAAAAATAGCCGGGAGTTGTGGCTACTTGGGAGGCTGAGGCAAGAGGATCACTTGAGCCCTAGAGTTTGAGGTTACTGTGAGCTATGACAGCACAGCACCCTACTGCGGCTGCCAAAGTGAGACTCAGTCTCAAAAAAAGGAAACATCTACCCGGGCGTTGTGGCGGGCGCCTCTAGTCCCAGCTACTCGGGAGGCTGAGGCAAGAGAATTGCTTAAGCCCAGGAGTTGAAGGTTGCTGTGAGCTGGGTGAGGCCATGGCACTCTACCGAGGGCCATAAAGTGAGACTCTGTCTCTACAAAGAAAAAAAAAAAAAGAAGGAAACATCAGTTTCTGAATTTAAAAAAATATATGAGCTCAGTGCCCATAGCTCAGTGAATAGGGCGCCGGCCACATGCACCAAGGCTGGCAGGTTCGAGACTGGCCTGGGCCTGCTAAATAACAATGACAACTACAACAAAAAAATAGCCAGGTATTGTGGTGGGCACCTGTGGTCCCAGCTACTTGGGAGGCTGAAGAAAGAGAATTGCTTAAGAACAATAGTTGGAGGTTGCTGTGAGCTGTGACGCCACAGCACTCTACCGAGGGTGACATAATGAGGTTCTCTCATAAAAAAAAATAATAATAAGTATATAAAAAATAAATTTACCTAATTTGAGCTTTTAGCTACTAATTTGTGCAGTTTCCTGCATCCAAAATGTTTTATATACCCCCAGTAGAGAGTGACACCGAATAACCATTTTTTTACATAATAGATCAAGCCAGGTCCAATAATGCTACCTAGCACTGGTATCTAACTCATCAAAGGGCAGGGCAGGGCACTAAAATAAGAAGGATAGGATGGCTCGGTGCCTGTAGCTCAAGTGGCTAAGGCGCCAGCCACATATACCAGAGCTGGTGGGTTGGAATCCAGCCCAGGCCTGCCAAACAACAATGACAACTATAACAAAAAAAAAAAAAAATAGCCAGGCGTTGTGGTGGGCACCTGTAGTCCCAGCTACTTGAGAGGCTGAAGCAAGAGAATCACCTAGGAGTTGAAGGTTGCTGTGAGCTGTGACATCATGACACTTTACCCAGGGTGACAGCTTGAGACTGTCTCAAAAAAAAAAAAAAAAAAAAAGCTTTCTCCCTATGGAAGAAGGCTCTGAAGGTAACTAGCTCCATGCCCTAGAGTTCCTAAATATAGTCATCTCCGCTAACACTGCCCTGGCCTCCCTAAGCAGCCTGGTCTGGGTCCTTTAAATTCCATCCTTGTTCTGAATCCCTCCTTTTCACAGACTCCAATAATTAGCCATAAAATGAACATTCACTAAAATCATAAATCCAAATGATGCTTGTAAAAGGGATGCTTTAAGAGATACTTAGTATCAAGTTGTACTGTACAGACCAAGTCCTGGCAAAGACATCAAACACCCAAGCCTAAAGTAACATATGTCATCCTCTTATGTTTGCTTGACACCATACAGGTTTTTGGAGCTTTTTGATGAACATTTCTACCCTCAGTCTTCACAACAATCCAAAAAAGGCAAATACATAGAATTTCCATATTACTGATGGAAAACACCAAGCCTCAAAGAGGTTCAGAGGGCTAGGCAGTAAATTCTCGCTAGTGGATTAATCCAAAAGTTCATTAAAACCAGAGAACTGAATGTTGACTGTGATCCAGGGAGTGAATACCTGGGGCACTGGAATAAGAAGGATAGGATTAGTGAGAAAGAGTGAGAGCTATTGTTTCTTTTTCTCCAACAGTTTATAATAGTACATGTTAAAAGTACACGATCTGGGGAGGCTCCTATGGCTCAAAAGGAGTAGGGTGCCAGTCCCGTATACCGGAGGTGGTGGGTTCAAACCCAGCTCCGGCCAAAAACAGAAAAAAAAAAAATAATAAAGTACACAATCTGGTAAGTTTCAACAAATGTGTATACTTGTGAAACCATCATCACAATCAAGATAGGGGACATACCCATCATCCCTGTAAGTTCCCTTCTGCCCCCTCGTCATTCCTCCTTCCTGCCCCTCTCTGCCTCATCCCCGAGCAACCCTGACACGTGTCCTGTCGCTATAGATTAATTTGCATTTGGGGGACTCCTATATAAATGGAATCATGCGATATGTTCATTTGGTCTAGCTTTTTTTTGCTCAGTGTAGTTATTCTGAGGTCCATCGAAGTGGTGTAGATATTACAGTAACAGTTTTTCCCTTTTTCATTGCTCAGTACTATCATTATATATATATTCTACTGTTTATCTGTTTACCTGTTAATGTGGGTACGGTCTGTGTCCAGTTTTTTTTTTTTTTTTTTTTTCTTAATAGGTAATATTTCTCAAGTAATTACTTGGCCAACATTCTTGTAGGTGCTGTTTATATATTAAACCATCTAATGTCTCACCCAACGCCCTGACATGAAATGGTGCTCCTCTGCTCCTCCTTTGCTGATGCGCTAATGGGGCAACTGTATGACTGAGAGAACTGACCGAGATCAGGCAGCTGGTAAGTGGCAGAGCCAGGATTCAAACCCAGACAGTATGGAAAGCCTATCAACTGCCGTGTTAAACGGCTGCCATCACTTAGCAACACCTGTTGCAGACAGAGGTGGGAAGACACAGCCCTTGCACCACGTACTTGCAATACCCAGGCTCTTAATAACCGTCCTCCTTTCTCATCTCAACTGTCCCAACGTGGTTAAGTCCCCTCTGTGACATCCATTTCAGCTGTTGCTTCAGTGGAGAACGTGTCTAGGTAGGGATCTGCTCAGCGTTAGATATTTCTGTTCCAACAACAGAGTATCATAGCACAGTAGGTCTAACTTTTTTTAAAAATTTACTTTTGAAAATAAATCACTGAATATCAGGAATATATGATTGTCACAGAATAGGATCTTTGTATTTGAGCGTTTAAAGAGAGAAATAGCTTTTTTCTCTACAGTACCACTGGAAATGACCCAACCAACCCTTTTTGAATGCACAGGGCCTTGCAGAATGCTTTGTCAGAGAAGTTTTGTTTCTGCTTTTGATTCTATTTTTGGCTTTTCCTCTTCCTCAGTTATGAGGATACCATGTGAATTACAACGCCCCACAGATCTGAAGCAGTCTGAGTAGGGCCCTCCCTACCAATTGAAATCTTATCTTTTAAAGGGTCACGTAAAGATTTTGTTTCTTCAACAGGAACAAGAGCTACGGCTCCATGGCTGGGGATAAAGAAAGGGCATTTTCAGCCCTGCCAGGGTACACTGTAAATAATGACATGCCAGGGGACCCTGCCTGCCAAGCTGGTCTTACTATTCAGCTATTATCCGACTTTGATTTCAGTTAAGTAAACATGAACTTGGGGACAACCAGCTTTTCTGCATCTCTAGTCAGGGAGTTGTAGGGGCAAGGTTGAGCTGGTGGCTGAGCTGGCCAAGCAAGGTGGCCTGTATTCAGTCAAGAGGGCAGAGACCGAATCTTCAGTGGACACTTCTGGTGGGTCTGGCACTGTGGGCCCTGCTGTGGATGCCCCTGTGCTCACACAGTCTGATGGGGAAGCCAGACGCTCAGTGAGGAGAACACAAGTGGAACTGATTCCAAGTGTGGAATTTCGTGACAGGCAAGCGCAGAGGCAGAGCATGGACTGTGCCCGGGGCAGCAGTCCTGAGTGTGGGGACAGGGATGGCTGACCTGGACCAGGGGCATTTAACTGTGGCCTGAAGTGTGAGTCAGAATTAGCCAGGTGAAGAGGCAGTGTAGACGGTGAGAATGAGTCTGGGCAGAAAAACAGCAAGTAAGAGAAGTCTCAAGTTCTCTTGGAGAAGCAGACCAGAGACCAGTGACCTGGAGGGGAGGGGGCTGGGGTGCTGAGCTGCTGAGCACGGGGGTCTTGCGGGCCACATGAAGGTTTTTGTTTTGCTTTGTTTTACTTTATAAATCCTACTTCATATAATCCTCCAAATAACACTGTGAGGTCAGTATCATCTGCTTAATGTACTAACGAGGAGAAAAGGCTCTGAGAAGTGAACGATGTGCCCAAGCTTCTGTAGCTAGAACTCCCAATCATCACTCATCTTAGCATAGCATTTGTCCGTGTCATCCCACTTTGTGCCCATAAATCCTTTAAAATGTGCCCATTTCAGAGACAAAGAAATTGAGGCTTAGAAAAGTTTTGCTCAGTCGGGCGCAGTGACTCATGCGTGTAATCCTAGCACTCTGGGGGGTTGGGTTGGGTGGGTGGGTTGCTTGAGCTCAGGAGTTCAAGATCAGCCTGAGCAAGAATGAGACTCCATCTCTACTAAAAATTCTAAAATTGGGGGTGGTACCTGTGGCTCAACGGACTAGGGTGCTGGCCCCATATGTCAGAGGTGGCGGGTTCAAACCCAGCCCCGGCCAAAATCTTGCTTAGTAAATAAATGCATGAAAGAAGTTTAAAAAAAAAATTCTAAAATTAGCCAGGCATTGTGACAGGTGCCTATAGCCCCAGCTACTTAGGAGGCTGAGGCAACAAGATCTCCTGAGTCCAAGAGATTGAGGTTGCTGTGAGCTATGATGTCATGCGGTCTACCCAGGGACTCTGTCTCAAAAGAAAGAAAGAAAGAAAAAGATAAGGAAGAAAAGTTTTGCTCAAGATGATACCATCAGAAAGTGTCAAAGCCAAGATTTAAATGTCTGAAGTTCTGCCTCATAAAAAGTATTTTCTTTCTCTCTCTTATTCTCTCTCTGCTTTAGCAGTGGCTCTCAAGTGTGAGAGAATACTGAGGAACTTTAAAAACTGCAGGGCCTTTGGCCTCACCCGCAGTTATCTGATCCAGTGTTGGGCAAATCACTCAGCTCCAGCCACTTCAGCTTCCTAGTGTGCAGCGGGAGCAGGCAGGTCTTCCTTTTCCACGTGGGAGATCAGTAAGATAGTGTCAATCGGAAAAGTAAGACGTGTCATCCCAGACATGCATTTGGTGGCATGGAGGTTATCAGCCAGATACAGGAAAAGGTTACCTTCTGAGAGGGAAATGCTAGGGTGAGGCCCGAGACTACTGTTGTCTGCAGAAATCTTGTAGGACTACTTGACTCTTTAACCTACATGCAACTCGCACCTTGATAAAAATTTTTAAAAATATCAAAGTTAAGGGTTGGACTAGATGACCTCTGAGATCCCTCTCTCCTCTGTCATTCTGTGCTTTGTCAGAATTTCTGATTAAAATTCAAGCCCAAGAGAAGTCTTGCCCTTTGTACTAATACTCTTGGAAGATCTGGTTGACATCTGCACATACTGAAGTTTACCTCCCCTTTCTAGAAAGGTAACAAGGAAGACTGAGCCCTGACTTAGGTCTAGACACTGACCTAAGTGTGCTAAGCACCCTATGTCTTCATCTCAGCCATCTTTGAAACCAGGGAGGTGTGGTGTTATTGTCCCAAATTTAAAGATCAGGAAAGTTACGCAAAGATACACTAAAGATGATCATCAGAGACTGGATTTGAACCACAACTATGGTGGTTTCTTGTATTGACCTCTGATTAAGGCCAAGAGCAGGCCAGGGGCAGTGACAGTTACCCTAAGCACACTGTAGGAGCCCAAGATGGAAGGATCAAAAGCTGGGAGGATCACTTGAAGCCTGGCATACCAGATCAGCCTAAGCAAGAGTGAGACCCCCATGTGTACTAAAAATTAAAAAGTCTGATGGGCCTGCTGGTGGGCACTGTTAGTCCCAGCTACTTGGGAAGCTAAGGTAGAAAGGTGGTTGAGACTCATGAGTTTGAGGTTATGGTAAGTTATGACATCACTGCACTCTGGCCAGGGTTAGATAGAATGAGACTTGGTCTCAAAAAAAAAAAAAAAAAAAAAGCCAGGGGCAGCACATTACCTCCCATCCCCAAGCCCAGCCCCCTGAAGGTGATTCTGTAGGGCTAACCCCACCATGCTGTGTGGCTTCCTGATCTAATCTGATCTCATTCGATGCAAGGAGGGAGTTTAAAATACCTGTAGGAAGAAAGTACTAGCTTACAGTTTTTCAGAGGCAAATCATAGAAGCCCACTGTAAATATAAATAAAAAGGGAAAAATCACTTAGCAACACAGGCGTTCTTGTAGGACTGAAGGGCAGGATATATTGGATCTAAGAAACGGGGGTCTTAGAACTAAGAAACTAAAAGTTTCTTAAATTCTGTTTCTCTTTTCTTCTTTCTGCCTACCTACTAGCCAGTTTCCCCTTTCCCTTAAATCACCTGGCAGATGTAGCCACTGCACCGCCTCCCACTCCTCCACTCTAGTTTTCAGGTCACCTGTAACAGTTCCAGCCTTGGAGAGTGATTTAGTCCACTGGCAACCTGGTTTAGAGTTTTCGGGAAAGAGAACTTGGTTGGTCCATCCCTGGGCTAATCAAATCAGCTATACTCAGAGATAGTGGCCACACTATACGTGTGTGTGTGTAGAGTCATTCTATGAGAAAAAGAAAAGGTGGGCCATTTACTCATAGGTTTTATCGAGTCTGACATACTGGGACACAGCACTCTGGTGTTCATTTCACTTTTCTAGTCTTATTTTCCAGAATTAAAAAGAAACCCATGGTAATACTAAAATATCATTAAACAAGAAAAAAAGGCTAAATTGTATATACAACTGCCTTTTGAAATAGGGATTAGAATTAGTCTGATTTTTAGTTTTCGTTGCATATGTCAGAAAGTAAATTCAAATCAGAATCTACAGAGAACTCAAGTTAATCAACGACAACAACAAAGAGCAAACAATCCCATATACCACTGGGCAAGAGAAATGAACAGAACCTTTGCTGAGGAAGACAGACAAATGGCTAACAGACATTTGAAAAAATGCTCATCACCCCTGATCATCAGAAAAACGCAAATCAAAACCACCCTGAAATACCACTTAACCCCAGTGAGCACACATCACAATGTCTCAAAGCTGCAGATGCTGGTGTGGATGTGGAGAGAAGGGAACACTTTTACACTGCTGGTGGGACTGCAAACTAATACCTTTTTGGAAGGAAGTATGGAGAATCCCCAAAAAACTCAAATTGGACCTCCCATTTGATCCCCCAATCCCACTGCTAGGTATCTACCCAGAAGAAAAAAAAAATCATTTTATCACAAGGACATTTGCACTAGATCATTTATTGCAGCTTAATTTACAATCCCCCAAATGTGGAAACAACCTAAATATCCACCAACCTAGGAATGGATTAACAAGCTGTGGCATATATATACCATGGAATAGTATTCAGCCATAAAAAGATCGAGACTTTACATCTTTTGTTTTAACCTGGATGAAGTTGAAACATTCTTCTTAGTAAAGTATCACAAGAACGGAGAAGCAAGAATTCAATGTACTCAATACTAATGTGAAGCCAGTAGAAGATCTAATACGTGCCCACATAAGAGAAAAACTCAAATCAATTCAAGGTGGGGGATGGGGAGTGGGGTGCGGGATAGAGGGAGGAGGGGGGTGGTTGTGCCCACTTCATGGGCACAGTGTTAAGGTGTATGGCTCACTTCTTGGGGGTGGGACATAATTATAAAACGGACTCTGCCTAACAAATGCAAACACTGTCACCTGATTCTTTCACCCTCATATTAATCTGAAAGAATAAAAAATAAAAGAAACTGAATTCAATGTAATTCAAGCAGAAAGGAAATGTAATACCCATGTAAACTGGGAAATACGGATGCTATCTGATGTCAGGCATTCCTGGATTCAGGAGCTCAAACAGCACCTTCGAGACAGCACCTCTCTCTCTCGCCACCTCTCATTTCTGCCTTCCTCTCCTTGCTCCCACGAAGTAGGGAAAGATGGCTGCAAGTAGCTGCAGTTTCTGGGCAGTTAACAGCCCCTCACAGTCCCAGACGGCGGGGGGGATGGGAGTAGCGCCCCCTCGAGGGAATCCTGGAAATCTGTGGGGATAGATATTGTTGTCACCGTGGCGGGAAGCTGCTGCTTGAACTTGATGATCGCAAAGCATGGGACAGTGCTACACAAAGTATCATCCTGCACCTCACACAACGGTCTAATGTCCCACTGTACATTTATGTGGGTGGAAAGCCTGTAATTAACCGAGCCTACACTTAACCCCATTTTACATATAAGCAAAGTATTTTCTTGTACACTTTTAATATACACAGCTTTGTCCATGAACTACCATGTGTAAAGTCAGGGAAGATTGCTTTTTTGTTTGTTTGTTTGAAATTTTACCAAGGGCTTTTCACTATTTCACTGTTTCGGAAATCACAGCATCAATGGCATGGTCACTCATGGAACTGGAGGCATGGCACATCACATCTGCACATAGCTCTGCCTGCTGCTGCCACACTCGTGGTGATTCTAGTTGTCGGGGCCAGCATCTGACTCCCTCAAGTGTTCTAATGTAACCATACCCGTGCATTTACGTATTATTATTTTATTGTGTGCTATTTTTATAAATGATTTTATTCTGTTAGAAGCTATTTTAATTTCACTTTTGTATTATCACTAGGGCATCCCATTTACTTCTTAAATGACCTGTGCATTACCTATGAATTCCCTTTCAGTATATTAAAAGTGTAACAACACAATACTTGTTTATTTAAAGAAAGTGTTAGATTTGAGAACCATTATCTTAGAGGAAGAGGACAACCCCCTCTTTCCTAATGAGCACCAACTCGTAAGGAGGACCCAGGTGGTCTAGTGTGGGTCATACCCTTTTCCTGAACCCAGGGATCTTCTCTGTGACCAGGAAAGAAAGGGCTCTTGGATAGCCTGGCTAGCTGGGCAGCCGTGGGTCAGGGAGGCAGAGGAGGCAAAACACCCAGATACATAGCCCCACCAGGGCCACATGGAGGGAGGGAGGGGGTCTCCAAGGGGAAAGTGGAATGCTGTTACTACAATAAAGTGAAAGGGAAGTTGGACAGACCAAAATGACAAATACACATTAAAACCAACTTAGCAACCTCAGTAATGGGAAAGTGTTGGTGGAACATTCCCTACCACAGCCTGCAGGGTTTACAAAGTAAAGCTACAGCAAATAAGATTGCTAAGGATAAAGAGAAACAGAAAGTTAGCATTCAATTGCAAGAAAAACTTAAGAAAAAGCCGCGATCCCCTCTAAACAACTTTGATGATGCAACAATAACAAAGCTTCTTGCCTAAAATTGGCAGGGATTCCAGCTCCACCATGCCCCCAACACAGTGGGAGAAGGCCACAGCAGCGAGCAGGGAGTGGCAGGCAGGGTCCTATCTGCATGTGGAGTCTGTCCCCAGGAAACAAGAGCAAATTTTGGTAATCACTGACGGCATATAAGCTGTCGTTACATAATCATGGCACTCCAGGGACTTGGACCCACTCACCTGGAAGAACCAAGCAAAGGACTTGCATTGCTGTTATCAGCTGGTGGCCCCTCTGGACACACCTCCTTGTGGCTGCAGACTATCATTTTTTAGAAAAACAAAGCCTTAGGAGAGCTCCATAAATATCACTTCTCTTGGTTGGATTGTGTGTGGAAGTAGGAAGTGAACACTTGAGACTAGAATATTGACATTCTAGTTTGCTGATGGAGGGGCTATACATGTTAGGATTAATTTTCCCTTATTGGATAAACATTTATGAAGCATATTCCATGGTCTGGTACAAGACCTGATACAAAGACTTGAGACTCTTCGCCTCTGGGAGGTCATGACCCACAAACAGATGTGCTGAGTGACATGGCGGGTTCTTTCCTGTTCACCCACCCCATGCATTCTTGCCCTCTTCTTTCTAGACCTGCCAAGCCAAATCCTGCCACAGGACCTTATTTTTGGCTTTTCTCTCATCTTTAGATGTTTTCTGGGTCCTTCCTTCTCTTCATTCAGGTTTTTATAAGTGTCACCTCACTGCAGAGGTGGTGCCACCTTCCCTGACTATCCCAGCTAAAATAACCCCCTCCCCTCCCAGCCCTTTTTCTCTCACCCCCACGTCTTTCATTTCCTAATCCAATTTGAGTTTTGTTCAAAATATTCTCATTAACAAAGCCGGGGTGGCCAGGCATGGTGGCTCATGCCTGTAATCCCAATATTTTGGAAAACACGAGAATTGCTTAAGGAGAATTGCTTAAGGCCAGGAGTTCAAAACCAGCCTGGACATAATAGTGAGAATTTTTTTTATTTTTTTTAATTAGCTGGTCATGGTGTGCAACTATAGTCTCAGCTACTCAGGAGGCTGAGGCAGGAGGATCACTTGAGCCCTGGAGTTTGAGGTTACAGTGAGCTATGATGATATCTCTGTATTCCAGCCTGGGCAACAGAGTGAGACCAGGAAAAAAGTAAGGAAGAAAGAAAAGAAGGAAGGAAGGAATGGAGGGAGGGAGGAAGGAAGGAAGGAAGCTAGCTATCTGGGTGGAAGTTATAAAATATTGCTCCTCAAATCTGGGGATAGAATTGAGATTCTCTCTCCAGAAAAACATACATGTGCCTACAACTCTGTAGGATGTTTCAGGTGGTTTATAAATTCCCTGCAGCCCTATATTCTGGGTTAAGAACCCCCTCGTATAAACCATACATTTCAGGCTCTACAAAGTGTTCTTTAAAAATGCGAGTTCTCTCTCTTTAAAGGGGTTTTTGAAAATAAGCCTGGGTTTTATAAGTTTGGAATTGTCCAGACATGGTTCAACTGGAAGGAGGGAGAACAAGGACCCCTATCACTTCCCAAACCTCCTGGCTGTGCACCTGAGTCACCTCGGGCAGACTCTCCAGCCAGGCGCCAGGGACGGTTCCCCAGGATGACTGCTGTGGGGCCGCCCTGCGGGTGGTAGCATCTTTAGCAGCATCTCCGGCCTCTACCCACTTGTTCCAGAAGCAGCCCCCCTACCAGTGTGACAACTAATAACGTCTCCCTATATTGCCAGATGTCCCCTGGTGGGGGTAAAATCAGCCCCAGTTGAGAACTTATTTTTAAAGGAGCACTTTAAGATTTAGTTTTGTCCACACACACGTGAATAGACATAGCAGCAGCATTCTTAATGGTGAAAAGGTAGTAGAGCCCTCCAAAGGATGGATCAGCAAATAAAATGTGGATCTCCATAAAGTGGAATGTTATCTGCCCATAAAAAAAAAGCAATGGAGAGGGCAGCACCCATAGCTCAGTGGGGAGGGCGCCGGCCTTGTATACCAAGGCTGGCGGGTTTGAACCCAAGTCTGGGCCGGCTAAAAACAACAATGACAACTGCAACAAAAAAACAATAGCCGGGCATTGTGGCGGGTGCCTGTAGTCCCAGCTACTTGGGAGGCTGAGGCAAGAGAATCTCTTAAGTCCAAAAGCTGGAGGTTTCTGTGAGCTATGATGCCATGGTATTCTACCCAGGGTGACAGCTTGAGACTGTCTCAAAAATAAATAAATAAATAAATAAATAAATAAATAAATGGAGAGTTGGTACACACCACCTCACAGATGAACTATGGAAAGTCACAGACGATCACGAGGTATATGATCCATGTCCCAAATAGGTGAATCTGTAGGGTAGCACTTGCCCAGTGCTGGGGAAATAGGGGGGTTGGGAAGTGACAGTGAATGGCTCAAGGTTTCTTTTTGGGGTGATGAAAATGTTCTAAAATTGATCATGGTGATGGTTGCATGACTCTTTGCATATGCAAAAAAACCATTAAATTGGGTGGCGCTTGTGGCTCAATCAGCAGGGCGCTGGCCCCATATACTGAGGGTGCTAGGTTTGAACCCAGGCCCAGCCAAACTGCACCAAAAAATAGCTGGGTGTTGTGGTGGGCGCCTCTAGTCCCAGCTACTCAGGAGGCTGAGTCAAGAGAATCGCCTAAGCCCAAGAGCTGGAGGTTGCTGTGAGCTGTGACACCACGACACTCTACCAAGGGCAACAAAGTGAAACTCTGTCTAAAAATAAAAAGAAAGGAAGAAAGAAAAAGCATTCAATTGTACACATTAACTGTGTGAATGTGTGATATGGGAATTATATCTCAATAAAGCTGTTACCAGCCTCCTACCCCAGACCTATTGAATCAGCGTCTCCAAGGGACAGGCCCTGAGGATTGACCAGGTGTCAAGAGCTCCTCAGATGTCCTGAGGCACCTGGCTGGTCAGTGCTTGGGAACCCACACCAACCTTGTGATGCTCTCCAAATCTCAAAGAGAGAGATTAAAAAAAATCTCCCTTGCCCTTCAAGCAGAAGAGGAGATGAATTAATAAAGGCCAGACAGGATGCCCATTAAGGTAAATGACGGAGTTGTCCCTTGTCTTGGTCTGGGTGTGGTTTCTCCTGCGGGCTGGTGATGGCATGGAAAATTCCACGAGTTATGAATTGGCGTGCAATGCCCCCCTGTGGACTGTTGCAACAAGAAGTCTTGGAGTTTACACGCTGTTAGGTCATTTAACAGAGTCTCTCTCCTGTCTGCCTCAGTTCACGGTTAGTTCATCTGTCCCTAGAATGCTAGATACAGAGCACATCTTAGGCCTTGGAAAGTATAAGAGGAGAGAACACACCTTAAAAGGTGCCATTCACAGAACTGGGGAAGTTCAGGGACTGATTTCCTCAAGGTGAGTGAAATCTGCTCACATCTTTTTCTTTCAAGTTTTTACCATCAAAGGATCCACCTGCATCAGTGGCCATCTCGGCTGGGAAAGCAGGACATGGTGGTGGTACCACAGCATCCTATCTGTCCCAGCAGCAGGGACCTGAGCACTCCCTCTTCTTGTGGTGTCCCCCCACCTCCCACTGGATGTACCGTGACCTCAGTGCTTCCTACCCACTCAGACAGACCTGAGCTCCAAGGCTGGCTCACCCAGACACTGTGGTGTGTGCTTTTTACACATTATCCTAATTAATTATCAAAACAATCCTATGAGAGAGATGCTGTTCTTAGCCTCTTCAGATGAGGAAACTGAGCCACCAAGAGCTTGGTCAATTGTGCAAGGTCAACTGGGCACGAAAAGCACGTGCTATAGCCCACAGCACGCAGCGAGGTCATATCGGCACGCAGCGAGGTCATACTGTCGTTTGCCTTATTCTCCAAGTTTCTAGGTCCTCCTTCTTAGTCTGCTCTTTGTTAATCAACTTAACTGATTCTTTTTTTCAAGAGACAGGATATCACTCTATTATTGAGGCTGGAGTGCAGTGGCATTATCGTAGCTCACGATAACCTCGAACTCCTGGGCTCAACAGATCCTCCTGCCTCAGCCTCCCAAGTAGCTGGGACTACAGGTGCCCACCACCATCCCTGGCTAATTTTTTTTTTTTTTTTTAGAGATGGGGGTCTTGTTATATTACCCAGCCTGGTCTTCTTCAACTACTGCCCTCAAATGATCCTTCTTCTTTGGCTTTCCAAAGTGTTGTTATTACATGTAGGCCTGAGCCCTTGCACCCAGCAAGGTAACTGATCTTTGATATGTGTTCACATTTTCTAATTATTCACTGTATTAGCACTTGCATTAAATAACACACTTGCATTTTAACAAGAGTCTTCTAGCAATCGGATCATAAGCCCCCAAACCAAATTCCTAATGCTGGGCTTCCGAATGTCATGGCTCCCGTGAGGGTGAGAGGGTATATTATTCTGGGCAAGGGCTTTTTCCAGGTGGCCCTCCAAGTACCCCTGAGCACATTCGCTCCAATTTGCTGGGTGCCTCCCTGCTTTGCTGCTAATGTACTTTATCTCAGTTAATCCTCCTGATAACATGCAAGGGAATTATCCTATTTTACAGCACAGGAGGCGAAGGAAGGCTGAGTGCAGTGAGCAGCACCGGGGACATTCACTGCTGGGGTCTTTCTGGCTCTGAAGCCCGTGCGGTCTTGCCCCTCATGCAGCCTTTCCAGGGGGTGCGGGGGGAGCTCCCTGACAAAAGTTCTGGGCACTTTCTGTCTTGTTCTTTATGTTTATGCCACACTCCCTAACAAACCATACTCTGAACCTCTCAAGGGGGCTGAATTGTATTTGCTTTGTTTCCAGTAGGTTCTACTTTGCTCGTAGTAGGTGCACAATCATGTACATTACGTGACTGTATGACTGGTTAGACGTGTGACTGCTTATTTGCTGCAAAGAGGAACTCAGCATTCAAATGAAATGCTTTAGCTATGCCCCAAAATGCTTGCCAGCAAGTCAGGAGCACCTTTCCCATGACAGGTAATGGGCATCTGTCCAGGCTAATTGCAGTAGGCAGATAAGCCATATCATATGGAATGTTTAGCTTGCCTTTGGACAAGTTCTTTTTTAAATGTCTTAACCTAATGTCTCTCCAGTCCTACATCTCTAGACCCAGGAGAGCAGGTTGACTTGCCTTAGCCAAGGATCTTTCTATTACAAGTGACAAAAGTCCAACTCAAACAAGCTTACATAAACTGAAGAGCTATTGCTTCACAACTGGGAATGTTTGGGGGAGGCTTGGAGAATTGAAGAAAGAACTCCTGAGCTCAGGGGTCTGGGGATGGAGTGAGGGACCTCATCTTGGCGGGACCTTCTTTCCTCTCTACTTGCCAGGTGGTGTTATTATTATTACTCTTACTGTTTTGAGACAGGGTCTCCCTCTGCCACCAGGTTGGAGTGCAATGGCCCAATCATAGCTCACTGCAACCTCCAACTCCTGGGCTTTCCAAGAACTCTTCCTGCCTCAGCTTCCCAAGCAGATGGGACTTCAGGCATGTGCTGCCACACCCATCTAATTTTTCTGTTTTTCTGTAGAGACAAGGTCTCCCTATGTTGCCCAGGCTGGTCATGAACTCCTGGCCTCATGCAGTACTCCATCTTGGCCTCCCAAAGAGCTAGAATAATAGTCATGAGCCACCACACCTGGCCTGCCAGGTATTATTTTACAGACAGGTGAGCACCAGAGGCAGGAAAGATGGGCATCTGTAGCCCAGAGCCTGCCTCTTCCACTTTTGATAAGAGAAATTCTGGGGAAAAGGCTCCAGTTTGCCCAGTCTATGTTGGAAGCACACTACGTGGATCAATTCACTCACTGTCAGTCATTCAACAACTATTATGAGCAAAAATGACCCCGTGCCTAGGCTTACGGAGTTCATAATCAGTGGGAGAGACAACATGAATCAGTTGGCCAACACGTATAAAATTACATCGTGGCAAGTGCTTTGAGGAAGAGATAGAGGGCGTGGAAGAGCATACAGGGAGGATGTGACCTTGGAGGAGGTCAGGGAAAGCTTCCCTAAGGAAATGCTAAGATCAAAAGGATGAGTAACCTAGGTGAAGGGTTAGGGCAAGGGTGTTTTGGACAGAAGGACCAGCACGTGAAAGCAGTATGTTTATAATAGAAACTGTCTAAGTAGCCAAAATAAAAAGGGCCGGCAAAGAGTGGTGCAAGGTAATAGGAGAAAGGGGGAGGGAGAAGTCCAGGGCTGATGAGCCACATCAAGGAATTGTGTCTTTATCCGAGGGCCCTGGGAAGCCAGGATTGAAGTGGGTTGATACGATCCTATGTGTCTTTTTTTTTTTTAATTTTTTTATTAAATCATAACTGTATACAATGATATGATTATGGGGCATCATACACTCACTTCATAAACCATTTGACACATTTTTATCACAGTGGAGAAGAATTCCAGCTGCATTAGGCTGGATGGAGGTGGCCCCGAGTGAATGAATGCAGGGACATCAGTTAGGAGAAAGAAGATAACAGCTGGGACGAGGGTGGTAGGAGAGGAGACAGGAAAGAGATAGAGCAGGTAATGTCAGCAGACCTGGAAGCTTGACTACGGCAGGTAAGGGAGAGATTGCTGTCCAGAATGAGCCCCAGCTTACTATAATAGGTTTCTCAACAATGTCCAGAGGGGTGCAGGACTATGTGTTGTCCCCTTCTCACCCCGATGGCAGCATCAGGCACTGTTTCTAATCTAACTCACTAGATTCACCAACAGTTGAGAGAAATTCCCTGAAGAAAAGGGAATATAGTTAGCAGGAAAAGAGGAGGGAGAGACCAAGCCGAACGGACCCCAGCTATCCCCAGAAGACACAGCCCACTGCAGAGACAGCGTGGAAGATCAGTCTCTGCCAACTGCCACATTTATATTGGGTGTTAGTCAGCAGTTCGCATCTGCCAGTGGGCCAGACTCCGGGGATGTAATCCTGCTGCTTCAGGAGCCCCTGGGGAGGGTTCCTACTGTCAAGTCCAGGTCATCAGCACACCAGTAGGAGCACTGTTACTCTTCTCAGACGCTTTGCTGGCCCCTCAGGTGCCAATCAGGTGGCACCTTGCCCTCAGCTTGAATCAGAGTTTAAAAGGGCAGAGGGATCAGTTCCAATGATTTCAGCCAATCTGGGAAGTGACAGAAGGAACCAAAGCCGGGGAACATGCAGTCCCAGTTTTGCATAAACACCCACGAAGACACACACACACACTTAAGCACCCTTTGGCTTTCTTTAAATCTTCCCCTGATATGTCATGGAGACATAGATCTTAAGAATAAAATATGCTCTTTGTTTATCTTAGGTATTTCTTTCAGTGACACCTAGAAGCTATTGGCAAATGTGTCAGAATTATAAACCAATGTGATAAGCCAGGGAGGAGGTTAAAATAACCAGAACTGGTCTTTCAAGGTTCCCCAAGATACTCAGCTGAACCGGTTGTATTAACAACAAACTAAAAGGAGCCCAATTGCCCAGGATGTTTGTCTAAGAAAATGATAGTGTCACTTCTCACAATTTGGTAGTCCATTCGTGGGTCAAGGGCACTTGGGCTTCTTCCAGGACTTAGCAATTGTGAATTGGGCTGCAATAAACATTCTGGTACAGATGTCTTTGTTATATTGTGATTTTTGGTCTTCTGGGTATAAACCTAGTAAAGGAATTATAGGACCCAATGGCAGGTCTATTTTTAGGTCCCTAAGTATTCTCCAAACATCCTTCCAGAAGGAACATATTAGTGTGCATTCCCACCAGCAGTGTAGAAGTGTGCCCTTTTCTCCACATCCACGTCAACATCTCTGGTTTGGAAATTTTGTTATGCGGGCTACTCTTACTGGGGTTAGGTGATATCTCAAAGGAGTTTTGATTTGCATTTCTCTGATGATTAAGGATGATGAGCTTTTTTTCATGTGTTTGTAGATCGTGGGTCTGTCTTCTTAAAAACTAATCCCCATCTATGGAATGTTAAGCTCACACCCAAGATAGTCACAGCCTCCCATTAATTCAACATCCCACACTATTTTCTGGTTGTACCAAAAAATAAACAACCAGCAAATGATTACACCTCTTAAAAAAAAAAGCAATTTACACTTAAAAAATGGGATGAGGTGGGATTCCCTCCTTCTAAAAAATGTTTCTAGAGCTACTAAAAAACTTGCATTTACAAAATAGTTGATAAAAATATTCCTCTGGATTGTACAAGAAGGGAGACAGGGACGACTGATAAGACATGGTATATGATATTAATCAGACTTGGCTTCTTTCTCTCCTGCTTCATTAGCGGCTGGATCCTCCTCAGTTTTAGTTTCTCCATTTTCTGCTGGTAAATCTTCTTTAGTTTCTTGGTTAGCCACTTTGGCCTGCTTTCCCTTTGCTCCTCTTTTCCCTTTCGGTTGCACTTTTTTGTCTGAAGATTTATCCCTTGCTGCTGCCTTTTTTGGCTTCGTTTCCACTTTCACAGGAGCAGGTTTAGCTGACAAGCGCGCGGACCTCCTCTTGGGCTCTTCCTTCTCGGCTCCTTCGGCAGAGCTGACCTTCCTCTTGGGCATCTTGGGGGCGGGCAGGGCGCGCGCCGGGTGCCTGCGGGCGCAGCGCGCCGAGAGCCTTCACGAAGCTGTGCTGCCCGGCCACTGCCTCTCCTCCCGCCGCCTGAGCTGCTGAGAACCGGCGGGGGCGCTGGGAGAACCTGATGGAACTGGACTGGGAGCTGCCTCCTGCTCCCCACCGCGTCCCCCAGACACGGGCTCTCCCTCCCAGCTGGCTGGGCCGCCCTTCCGCCTGAATCTATCTTATTTAATCCTTATGGTGGTCTGAATAGATGCTGTTATTGTTCTCATTCCAGAGGCAAGGAAACTGAGGCACAGAGAGAGTAAGTAGCTTAGCAAAGACCTCAAACCAGTAAGTGGGAGGGTCAGGATATAAAAGAAAGAAGGAGAAGAGGGAGGTGAACTGAGATGGCAGAGCCTGCTCTCATTTTCTCTTTTTACTAACACAGAGGCAATGGCCTGGGCCTCAATCCCTGCATGTGGCACCAGGGGAACAAGGACTAATGAGTCCACTCTCAGGAGGACACCAGGAAGTGGTTCCAAAAACAATTTCCATTTTGTTTCTGGAGAGTTATTGGATGGGGACATTTTGGTCCAAGGACGTAAACGAGTCTGCTTATGACAGAGTGGAGGTTTCAGATGTCACCTTGGATCTATGTGGAGAGAGATTTGATGATATTAGGATGAGGTAGGGCCATTTTTGATTCAAGACTATTTTGGCAGAGCCTAAAAAACAAGCCATTGACTATTCATTTGTTTTTATCACCATCCTGAAACAGCCACACTTGTCCCAGTCCTTCAGCTGAGACCTTCCTGAGCCTGAGCCTCATATATGAGGTGACAGGTGGGATGACGCTGAGTGATCATAGACTCACATTATTTAAAACTGAATTTATTATCTTTTCCCCCATTTTTACCTCCTCTCACATTCTTGCTTTCAATTGGTGACATCATCTTTCACCTGCACTAGAAGTATACAAGCGACCCTTAACTTTGCTGACTTTACTTTCTAAATACTGTCTACTTCCCATTCCTGCACCCCTGCCCTGGTCTAGCCCTCATTGCCTCTTACTGGAGTATCTCAGTGGCATCACAACTGGTCTCCTGGGCTCGTGTTTTCACATTCATCTGCTTTATGTTCATCTCTTTCACAACTACTCGAATCTACCCTTAATGTCACTCAACTCTGAGTGCAAAAGCAGCCGCGGACAATGTGGAAATTAATGGGTATGGCTGCATTTCAATAAAACGTTCTTTACAAAAACAAGTGGCGGGCCAGATCAACCCCTGATTTACTGCATAGTTACCAGAGTTATCTGTAGAGAGTGAAACACTAACCATGTAACTATGTCATTTCCCTCCAAAGAAAGAAATTAAACTTGCTGTAGCCACATGGTCTGTAAAAGACCCAAACTTGTGAACATATCCTACAGATCTGATCCACCCCCTGCCTGCTATCTAACTTCACATCTCACCACTTCACGTTTCTCCAGCACTGAACTGTTTCCACACCACCTGGTGTTCCCAGTCTGCTACCTTTATCCAAGCCGTGCTCTTCCTCCCTCCTGGAATCTCCCACTCACATTTCCTCTTCACTGGAATAATTCTTACGTATTCTTTGAGACAAGACCTAGACCTCCTTCTGGAAGCTTTCTGTGATCCAGGCAGGATTAGCTGTTCCTCCCTTGTCTTGTATGAATTTGTGTGTCTCTATCATTGTCGACACAGCACAGGATTATAATTACCTTCTGTCTCCCTCATTGCACTGATTTCTTTAAGGGAAGGTTTCCTATGTCTTATGCACATTTTCGATCCCAAACCCAGTACTTGGCATGCAGTGGAAAGTATAAACAGTTTCAAAATAAATGTTTATTGAGTAAATGAATGCTGGAATAAATTCATTGAAAAGGAGTGATTTTTATTTATTTTTTATTTTTTTATTAAATCATAACGGTATACATTGATATGATCATGGGGCATCATACAGTCGCTACATAGACCATTTGACACATTTTTATCACAATGGTTAACATAGCCTTTCCGGCGTTATCTCAGTTACTGTGCCAAAACATTTACATTCTACATTTACCAAGTTTCGCAAATAAAGGAATGATTTTTTTTTTTTTTGTAGAGACAGAGTCTCACTTTATGGCCCTCGGTAGAGTGCCGTGGCCTCACGCAGCTCACAGCAACCTCCAACTCCTGGGGTCAAGCGATTCTCTTGCCTCAGCCTCCCGAGAAGCTGGGACTACAGGCGCCCGCCACAACGCCCGGCCATTTTTTGGTTGCAGTTTGGCCGGGGCCGGGTTTGAACCCGCCACCCTCAGTATATGGGGCCGGCGCCCTACCGACTGAGCCACAGGCGCCGCCCTAAAGGAATGATTTTTAAAAGTATATAAATGAAAAGTGAATATACAGGACTGTCTCCACCACAGACATCTTTTGTTTTATATCTATATATATATGTGTGTGTGTGTGTATAAAAAGTGTGCATGCGTATGTGCATATATACTAGTATAAATTATATATGTGTGTATGTATATATGCAAACAATTGTATTATGGGAAATTTACAAACAGGCATAAGTAGAAAGGATATTATAATGAACTCTTTCCCTATTTACCCTTCACACAGTGTTGATATTTATTAATTTATGGAAAAATCTTGTTTTCATCTGCACCTACACTTGTCCCCCAGGTCTCCCATTTGATATTGTGATGCCCAGCTCAGATAACATATCATTTCACTTGAAATAATTTCAGTGTGTATCTCTAAAAGTTAAGGATTTAAACGTTTAAACATCATCACACCATTATGATGCCTCAAAAAATAATTCTTTTGTTGTTGTTGTTGTTGTTGCAGTTGTCATTGTTTTAGTGGGGCCAGGCCAGGTTTGAACCCGCTAGCCTCGGTGTATGTGGCCAGCGCCCTACCCACTGAACTATGGGTACTATTAAAAAATAATTTTTGACTGTATGTAGAGGTCATCAAAATTAGTATCTTTACTCAGCTTCTTATTGGAGGATCTATCCAACACTTCCAAAGGAGTGTCAAAATCTCCAACTATTATGAAGCTGGAGGAAATCAAGTTGCTCATGTCTGCTAGAGTTGCTCTTATAAATGGAGGTGCATTCTGATTGGGGGCATAAATATTACTAATTGATATCTCATCATATTGAGTATTACCCTTAACAAATATAAAGTGACCATTCTTATCCTTCCTTGGTGCATCTTACAAGGGTACATGTGAAACTTAGTAAATGTAGAATATAAATGTCTTAACACAATAAGTAAGAAAATGCCAGGAAGGCTATATTAACCAGTGTGATAAAAGTATGTCAAATGGTCTATAAAACCAGTGTATGGTGCCCCATGATCACATTAATGTACACAGCTATGATTTAAATAAAATAAAAAATTAGTATCTTTATTCTTCTCATCAACAGTAATATATCCTTAAAATGCCTTAATTCAGATCACACTTCTTTACTCATTTATAAAAGTTTATATTATTAGTATCCAATATTTTACTTTGTTATGTTTATTAAGAGCTAATATTTTAATTCTACCTATTATCCCCTAAATTTAAGTGTTAATGTTTTATAGAATCAATATTTACAGCCCAGGCATGGTGACTCATGCCTGTAGTCCTAGCACTCTGGGAGGTCGAGACAGGTGGATTGCTTGAGCTCAGGAGTTTAAGACCAGCCTGAGAAAGAACGAGACTCCACCTCTATTACATATTGAAAAACTAGCTGAGCAGGGTGGTGGGTGACTATCGTCCCAGCTACTCAGGAGGCTGAGGCAAGAGGATGGTTTGAGCCTAAGAGTTTGAGGTTGCTGAAGTATGACACCATGTCACTCTACCTAGGGCACCAGAGTAAGACTCTGTCTCAGAAAAACAAACAAACAAAAAATAATATCTGCATATCAATATATATACACATAGTATAATAACTAGCCAACTTTAGCAATCCCTTCAGTAGGATCTTTTTATAATAAAATCTTAGATTGCATTTATCTTTAAAATGCCTTTATTTTACCCTTATTCTTTAAAAAGTTTCACTGAATAAGTTTTGAGATTGATTTATCTTTTTCTTAGTACATCAATTACTTCTCTCTTTCTTAGTTTTGGACAGGGATGGATTACACCAGGAAAAGAACCCTGCTGATAATGTTGACAGAATGAGTTTTGCATCCACACCATCTCCAGCAGCAGAGGCAGAATGGTGTCTGCCCTCCACTCAGAACAGGCTCAGGCTAAGCCCAAAGTACAGATAAAACCTTAGTTCTCAACAATCACTCGAATCTCATTTCTTGGCTAATCTAGATAAAGTTGGTTAAATTGAGAGCATCCAGGCTTTTGAAACAGAAGTGTGTGTCCAGGGATACAGCACTCAAAGAGGAAGTTATACATCCTATTTCCTCTCCAAGAGCTCTGAGTCCTAGGGAGAGAGTTTTCTCTCTAACACAGTTTGAAGCCCTGGCTGGGCCCTTGATGGAGGGAACAATGGGTGTGGGGCAAAGAGATGACAGACCATCCATAGGATCCTGGTCCTTTGCAGGCAAGCTCAGACCCCAGTTGCTGCCCCGGGGACTGTGGGGGCAACCAGCACATGCAACACTCTCATGCTTGTTTCTTCACTTCAGAAATAGCCACAAATGTCAGACTGGCCAGCTCTTCAGATGCATAGTGTGCAGAGATAGTAAATGGCCCAAGATAGGTCGGTTCCTAAACCTTCTGACTCTCTTACCTCTGGAATATCTTTGCTCTTCAAATACGTACAAGAAATCCTTGTTTTGCACATTTCCCTGACATGGACATCTAGCACCTTTGTCATGACTGTTCAACACAACACCTGGCGATACCTGATGCATTGCTGTGACACTGCTCTGGGCACACTAGGACAGGTGTGCACAGGTAGATTGGAGTTTATGCGTAAAGCCACTTCATCTATAGATTGCCTTTAACTTCAGAAGTTGGCATAATCCACTACTGAGCACCAAGCTTTTCTGTGAGCTGAATGATCTCTTTCCCACAGGTGGAATTAGAGCATATACAGCTGAACCTTTAATTCAGGTTCAGATTGGCTGTTATTAACCGTGGAGTGTCAACTTTGAATGGGTGAAGGAAACGGCTGCTCCACACCATTACCCTAGCAGCACCTGCTTTTGCAAGTCTTCATCCTCAACTTAGGGGTGACTCCTCTTCTGGATGTCAGCATCCTCTTCCTTCAAATAGAGTCTGCCACTTATCCTCAGCCATACTTGGGGTATCAGACATATAATTTCATCTAGTTTCCCCCTACATGTTGCTTAGGGAGCTTAGGTGCCCAATAAGTGCAGAATGGGGTAAAGGAAAAATGCTTTCATTTGGGAGGACCAAGCCCCTTCACTACTAGGGCTTTTTATACAATCAAGAGCCACTTCTGGCCAGGTGCGGAGGCTCATGCCTGTAATTCTAGCACTGTGAGGAGCCAAAGCCAGTAGAGTGCTTAAGCTCAGGAGTTGGAGACCAGCCTGAGGAAGAAGATGAAAACCCTATCTCTACTTAAAATAGGAAAAAACTAGCTGGGCATGATGGCAGGTGCCTATAGTCCCAACTACTCAGGAGACTGAGGCAAGAGGGTCACTTGAGAGAGTTTGAGGTTGCTGCGAGCTATGATGATGCCATGGCATTCTATCCAGGGTAATGTGTGAGAGTCTGCCTTAAAAGAAAGAGTCACTTGCCTCAGAGCCTGTAGCTCAGCGACTAGGGTGCCGGCCACATACACAGAAGCTGGTGGGTTTGAGCCCATACTGGGCCTGCTAAAGAACAATGACATCTGCAAACAAAAAATAGCCGGGTGTCGTGGCAGGTGCGTGCAGTCCAGCTACATGGGAGGCTGAGGCAAGGTAATCGCTTAAGCCCCAGAGTTGGAGGTTGCTGTGAGCTGTGACACCATAGCACTCTACCAAGGGTGACATAGTGAGACTCTGTCTCAAAAAAAAAAAAAAATGAAGAGTCACTTGTCACTTCTTCTTAACATAAGGCCCACAAGCTAAAGGAGACATTTTCTCTCTTTCTTCTTGGTCTGAGGACCCCAAAGTGAGTAGTTATTAATAAAAACATGCCAGTTTGACATTAAAAAAACACAAAAGTGAGGGATACCTGGAAGATAAGTAGTATTTTTATTGTATATTCCAAGAACATTTTTGAGTGCCTATAGTATGACAAGCACTAATTAGTGTTCACCAGTATACAAAGTAAAGACCTCTGACTTTGTGGAACTTGCATTCCAGCAAGGGAGCTTACATCCCGCTGTATCGGTGCAAGTCGTGACTACACGGCAGGAAGGAAAGACACTGGATCCCTTGACACCTGTGCCAGTTCTAGAGTAAAGAGAGATGGGACAAAAAGAGCTTCCCTACAGGACTGACATGTGGTCTGAGATCTGAAGGATAAGTAAGAATTAACTATCCAGAATATTAACCCTTAACCCTGTGATCTCTGATTCTAAATGATATGATACGAGAATATGTAAACATATATTACATATTTGATAAACACAGTAAAGGATTAATAAAAGGAACTAGCATATTATAATATCATCCTTCCTGTTCTTCACATTCCCTTTGCAGACACTCCAGACCACGTTGCTCCCACCCACCAGAGACTAGGATGTAACTGCTCGGAGAACACTGGCTCATCGAGACCCTTAATCAAATACTCCCCTGTATGAGCCATGGTTCTCCAGAGAAACAGAAGGATCAATATATACAGATATAGACAGATATGACAAATTTCTTAATGTATAATATGTGTATATACAGAGATTTATTTATTTATTTTTTTTTTTGTGGTTTTTGGCCAGGGCTGGGTTTGAACCCACCACCTCCGGCATATGGGACCGGCACCCTACTCACTGAGCCACAAGCACCGCCCTATACAGAGATTTATTATAGGAATTGGTTCACATGATCATGGAGGTTAAGAAGTCCAGTGATCTGGGCGGCGCATGTGGCTCAGTTGGTAGGGCGCTGGCCCCATATACTGAGGGTGGCTGGTTCAAACCCGGCCCCGGCCAAAACTGCAACCAAAAAATAGCTGGGCGTTGTGGCGGGCGCCTGTAGTCCCAGCTACTCGGGAGGCTGAGGCAAGACAATCGCTCGGGCCCAGGAGTCGGAGGTTGCTGTGAGCTGGGTGAGGCCACGGCACTCTACCAAGGGCCATAAAGTGAGACTCTGTCTCTACAAAAAAAAAAAAAATTAAAAAAAAGAAGTCCAGTGATCTGCTGTGCTCTAGCTGGAGGCCCAAGAGAGCTGGTAGTGTAACTCAGGCTAAGCCAGTGATAAAGTCCTGGTCCAATTTCAAAGGTCTAAGAACTACAACCACCAATGTCCAAAAACAGAAGACAGATGATCCAGCTCAAACAGACAGCAGCCATGTTCCCTTCCTCTGCCTTCTTGTTCTATCTGGACCCTCAGTGGAGGGGCTGGTGCCCACCCACAGTGGTGAGGGCAGTCTACTGATTCAAATGCTAATCCCTTCCAAAAACATCCTTACTGACACATCCATATATAGTAGTGTACAGACTGTCTGGGCACCCTTCGTCCAGTCCAGGTGACTCATACAATGAACCATCTCACACTTACTCTTTGTCTCCTACTCTCTGGCCCTGACTCCAACATCCAGAGTGGTTTTTTAAACCTTCCTTATCTCACAGCATACTTGACCCTTTAGTTAAATTTCCATGGCACACTTACCTTATACTGATCAAAAAAGAAAAAAAAAAAAAAGGGTAGAGAAAAGAATATGCTTACTGTGCTTTGAAATGTTATTCAAGTGCTGACCCTATAGCCCAGGCCAGGTTTTAAAGTCTATGTTTTGGAAGGAGAGTGTGTCACTAATAGTATTACTCAAAAGAAAAGTTATCTTATGACACATTAGCTTGAAAAATGTATTGGAATTTCTATGGCTGGATGGAGGTTTGAGGAGATTGTGAATTTTTAAAACTAAGGAGGAACTTACCTGTTCACAATGATCTCCACCAACCTATTGATATCATCAGCTGAGTTTTGCCTTCTCTACCATCAAGATAAACAACAATTCCCAAAGATTGAGTAATCCTTATAATTATGGATTATTTCTCTTGCTACATCACCCACTGGATAAGCTACAGAAAATATTGTCATAATTGCTTAACATTTACAAAGATCCAAGAAGGCATTTTTATTTCACTTCATGTATTTTAATTTTGAGCCTATAAAGCACAAGCAGTTTGGCAAATGCAAGGAACCTTGAGATACAAGTTATAGCCCCTGCCCTCAAAGTAGTTTATGATCAAGTGAAAAAGACCTGTGTACAAATAATGCAGGAGAATAAATAAGGTGAAGGTGACTTTGAGTCAAATGGTGAAAGAGAGAGAGAGAGAGAGAGAGAGAGAGAGAGAATGAACCAAATAGCCGACTAGTATGACATTAGTCTGGATTTGTCACTATCTGGCTTTCAAATAGGAATAACAGGGATTTATATGCATAAGGAGGGGGCATTTTAAGCCAGTTCTGAATTCTCTGACTAAGGTTAGAGCACAGACTCTGGGCACAAGTTAGGCTTCTGTCTGCCAATTTATAACTGCTGATTTAGAACATCTTTTACTGTATGAACACATTATAAGAGCTATATGAAGGAATCACATGTAAGTCACATTCTACTATCAAAACAGTCTTTGAAAAGTTTCTTTTGAGGCAATTTTCTAAACAGTGTTACAGTGATCAGTGATATTTCCTAGTGGACCAAGAATGAATGTTTGAGGTAGATGTAGATGGGTCTGGTGTGGGAAAATATTTGAAGATGAATCTAAAATGTGTTTATTTTGATGTCTTAATCCATTTGCCACTATGCATCTGTAATTTAACATAATAAAAGTAATAAAGCTTAAATATGATAGAAGATTTAAAATGGAAGAACTTATCCTTTGGAAGAATGAGAACGCCCACAAGAACTCGGACTGCACTTTTAAATGAAGAGAAAGTATTTTACTGGCACAAAAATCTATAGAGTGGATGATAGTGATACTTGGAGACTGGGCCTGAAATTCTGACTGAATAGGCTATTCATCTCTATCCCAGACATTTGTTTGATTTGTATTTTGCTCATTGAAATAACAGGTGCACTAAACTGACCACAATAATTAGTGATTTGGGCATTTTGTATAGATGTAAGTGAGTATTTATGAAAAGATACATATATATCTTCTCTAGAATATTATTATTAGGGGTGATCTCAGTCAAAAGAAATAACCACGGGTTGAATTTAAAACTTGGTGTAATAGATATTCCGGATATATGTGTGAAAATGCAGCATTTAAAAGCATGTCAGTGAATAAAGCACCAGCTTTGTAAAAATCAATGCCAAATGATAGGGAAAACAGCATCAGATTTGGCAGGCAGATGGGGAGTGAACCGTTAGGTCTCATCCATCTCCAATTCCTATGACTAAATATTAGAGTCCAGAGACAAGCCTTGGAAATGCCAGCTCTTGAAATATCAAGTGTAGGCCAGAAAAGTCTATGAATAAATACCTCATTGAGAGAAATCCAGAAGACTAATAAAGTGGCCAAAAAATGGGGTGGGAGCGAGCTATTTCCCAGGTAGCTAATTAGAAATTTCATAGGACCTGGAATGGAATGAATGGAATAAGGAAAGAAATCTTTTTTTTTTTTGTAGAGACAGAGTCTCACTTTATGGCCCTCGGTAGAGTGCCGTGGCCTCACACAGCTCACAGCAACCTCCAACTCGTGGGCTTAAGCGATTCTCTTGTCTCAGCCTCCCGAGTAGCTGGGACTACAGGTGCCCGCCACAATGCCCGGCTATTTTTTGGTTGCAGTTTGGCCGGGCCGGGTTTGAACCCGCCACCCTCGGTATATGGGGCCGGCGCCTTACCGACTGAGCCACAGGCACTGCCCAAGGAAAGAAATCTTATTCAGAAAATAAAAAAATAATAATTTTGAAATACAATTCAATAGCTCAAAGTAATTTTGTGAACAAATATTATTTCCTGTCACTTATATTTTATTTATTGCTATGCTCAGACAATGTAGACTGAAGAATAATAGATAGATAAACAAAAAGTCTCCTTCTGAGGGACTTTATAAAGAGTATTCATAGACTTCATCCTATCCTTTAATAAAACAATACTTATAGCAGTAATTCTCAAGGGAAGGGACAGAAAGAGGACAAAAATCATTTAAAAGCTTTGTCAAATTACATGTATCTTCTACCCACGATTTTAACATACATCTTAGTGGCAGGGAGATTTTTCCCTTCTCTCCTTCCTTTTGAGAACCTGTATTGTAAGGATATCAGCATGCTGTAGCCCTTAACAACTGCAAACTATTGCTCAGCATCTATTCTAGGAAGGGACTTCGTGTGGCATTTTATGCATAATGCTAATTGTAGTAGCACAAGAATTAGGGAATGTTCTTAAGTCAATTTTATAGATAGAATAATTGATGCTTAAACAGCTTAACTAATCTGACCAAAACAACAGATTTAGGAGGTTTTGGCAAAACTAGGAATTGTCATTCTGTCTGTGAATATCCCATCGAAGTGACCTAGAAATATTCAAACACAGCAATCCAATTCCTTCATGCTTCTTTGCATGTGGACTCCCCCCTAACCTCCATAAAAGCACTTGGCATCTGGTCCTCACTCTTCTCAGTATACCCACCTGCTTGGTTGAGCTCATTGCTTGGGAACTGCTCTTATATGGCCCTTTGCCACACCTCCTCTTCCCATGAACTGTGAGTATGATAAATCCTTTAATTTGCTTTGTCTCCAAGTGTGACTTCCAGAGATGTGTTTAAATGATCCTTAAAGAGCCCAAAATGGGGACATATGTAAGTAACTTCATGTATTTTATATATTTATATAGAATTTATATATTCATAATTATAATTTATAATTAAATTATATTTGCATATAATTTGTGTATTAAATGTAATAAATGTGTGTATACTAAATATAATATCTAATAAATATGAATAGATAGGCAATGAGTAAATTTTTTAATCATGTGTAAAAAAACATGTTCTAATTATTGATAAGTGTGTATTATGCAACTTCAAAACAATACTCTCAGAAAAATTACATAGGTAAATGCAAAGGTTTTTATGAGGTTTGAATTCCAATACTATACTTTGAAGCAAGACCTGGATAAAAGTACATTAGTTACATCATAAGGCACAAGATTTTAACTATCTTAAACTTTGTAGAAACAATTTTTAAAAGTTCATAACATCATAGAAAAAAATGAACAATTATCCTATTTCCTGCTATTAACAGCAGATAATTTTTAACTTCCTACAATATTTATTTTAATATCCTATTGTAGGAATATTATTCAGCCATGAAAAGAATAAAATTCTGTCATTTGTAACACCATGGATGGAACTTGAGAACATTATGTGACTCAAAACCAGCCAGCCACAGAAAGAAAAATCTTGCTTGTGGGAGCTAAATATTAAAAGTTATCAGTCTTGTGGGGACAGAGAGTAGAAGGATGGTTACCAGAGGCCGAAAAGGGTAGGGGGGATAAAATGGGGGTGGTTAATGGATACAAAAATATATTTTAATTGAGCAAACAGATAGCACAACAATGTATCTATGATCAAAAGTATTGTTAAAATGGCTATTTCCAAAGTGATTTATAGATTCAATTCAATTCCCAGGAAAATACCATTTTTTTCTACATGAAATGTGGAACTATTTTTTTCTAGATCTGAAAGACCGCCCCGGAAATCTCAGGGCGGAAGCACCTGCAGAGAGAGCGAGCGTGGTGCCGCTGCGGCCAGAGCGGAGAGGATGGGCAGACAGCACCAGGAGCTGGGAAGATCCTCCGGAACCCAGAGGCTTGAAGGAGACGCCCGTTCCAGGCTTGGAGCTGCCTCTGGCAGGGGCTCAGCAGAGAGTCGCCCCGGGAGCCGGAGCCAGTGAGGAGGTGGGATGGAGGAGGCGGTAAGGGGTGAGGGGGTAGGAAGGAGAAAGCGGGGAAGAAGGGGGTGTGAAGGAGGAGAGGGAAGACACAGCGCGAGATGGAGAAGGGGGGCGGAGGGGAGGAAGAGGCCAGAGATGGAGGAGGGGGATGCAGAAGGGTGGAGTGGAAGGGGTGTGGGATTGGAGGTGGGAGGCGGGGGGCTGGAGGAGGGAGGAGTAGAGGAGGGGTAAGGGCGGGGGTTGGGGGGTCGGGCATGGAGTCGCGGGGCTGTGCGTGGGAGGCGGGGCGGCAGCGCGGGGCGCAGTGGACGGCGCAGGCGCCGGCAGCGGCTCCAGACTCGGGGAGTGGGCAGAGCGGCGCTGCGTCTCCGGCTGGAGCTGCGGGCACCGGGCAGGTCTCGACAAGGTGAGGAGCCGCTTGTCCGGGCTTCCCTCTCCACGTGCCTCTGTCGCCGGTCTGCGTGCTGCCAGCGTCCTGCTGTGGGCGAATCTGCGGTGGGCGCCCCGGTCCCTGCTGGCCTCCTGCCCGGTTTCCGTGCTCTGGGCGAAGCTGCGGTGGGCGCCCTGGTCCCTGCTGGCCTCCTGCCCGGTTTCCGTCGTGGCCAGGCACGTTGTCCAGGGTTTCCAGTTGAAGCGCTCTGCGCCTGACGCTCCCGGTTTTCTCTCCGCGGATGCTTGCCGCTGGCTGTGCTGTGTCGTGCTTTGTGTGTGCGCGGCCGCAGCCGGTGGCTGTCGGTGGCGGTTTTCTGGACGATAAACAGTGGCTCACTAACATCTCTCAGTACCACAAGGAAGTCGGACAGTGGAACAAATTCTGAGAGGTAAGTACCAAGCGCCTCGGTGCCCGGCAAGCGTGCTGCTTGAAAGCCTGGGGGGCGGGGGTCAGCGGGTCTGGGGACGAGGCGAGGAGAAATTCGGGGCGCGTCCTCTCAGGCTCCGGCGTCGGGTCTCCCGGTTCCCACTGCTCCCCGCACCCGGTTACCACCGAAGCGTGCGAGTGCGGGCTCTGCTTGCCAACTTCTTCTTCTTCTTTTTTTTTTTTTTTTGTGGTTTTTGGCGGGGGGTAGGTTTGAACTCGCCACCTCCGGCATATGGGACCGGCGCCCTACTCCTTGAGCCAGGCCAACTTCTGAATGGAGTCTCTGGCTGCGGTCAGCAGGCAGCTAGCTAAATGCGCCTGGGGGGTGAGGGGGAAAGAAAGGTCAGCCTGACTTTGCCTTAAAGATGATTTTCCCTTCCTTAGATAGATATCAAAATAACATTTTTAAAAATTGACTATTGATATAATTTTGCTTGTTTATTAGCCTCTGGATGGATGATTTGTTTTTCTTATTTTTCTTGCTATTGTGTTTTGCCATGACAAGGAATAGATAATGAATGCTTTGTATATGCATATTTTTCTACATAATTGATTATTAACTTAAACTTAAATGTTTTATTAGAACATACTATGCACATTATGAACACATGTATTTACAAATATTGCAATTCGTCTTCCATAGGTTCACCATTTTCTGCTTCCACATGTACAATTGAATGTGTTGCCCCATATCACACCAATATAGTGTATTAATTTTTCACATTTTCAGATCTGCTTAGTAAAAGGTAGTATCATGTATAATTTATATTTTTCCTTTGTATTTCAAAATATTAAGGGGGTGCAAATGTGTTTGTTACATGGATAAAGCCTGGAAGGCTTGAGTCAGGGCTATAAGTGCACCAACCCCAACCACCCTTATCTTTCTTTCTTTTTTTTTTGTTGTTGAGATAGGGTCCCACCCTATGCCCCTGAGCAGAGTGCAGTGGGCGTGGTAGCACCGCAACCTCAGACCTCCGGAAGCCGCTGGGATTACAGGCGCTCGCCGTGGCGCCCAGCTGGGTTTTTCCATTTTTTTTTTTTTTTTTTTTTTTTGTAGAGGCAGAGTCTCACTGTACCACCCTCGGGTAGAGTGCCGTGGCGTCACACGGCTCACAGCAACCTCCAACTCCTGGGCTCAAGCGATTCTCTTGCCTCAGCCTCCCGAGCAGCTGGGACTACAGGCACCCACCACAACACCCGGCTATTATTATTTTTTTTTTTGTTGCAGTTTGGCCGGGGCTGGGCTTGAACCCGCCACCCTCGGCATATGGGGCGGGCGCCCTACTCACTGAGCCACAGGCGCCACCCGGGTTTTTCCATTTTTTTAGGAGTCGGGGTCTCACTCTCGCTCAGATGAGTCTCGAACTCCTGAGCTCGAGCAGTTCTCCCTCCTCAGCCTCCCACAGTGCTGGGATTACAGGCGTGAGCCACCGCGCCTGGCCTTATCTTTCTTAATAGAAATGAAATGTAGCTTGTTTATATTTAAGGATATTTTCCATTAGTTTTTTTTTTTTTTTGGAGAGACAGTCTCACTTTACTGCCCTCGGTAGAGTGCCATGGCGTCACACGGCTCACAGCAACCTCCAGCTCTTGGGCTTATGTGATTCTCTTGCCTCAGCCTCCCTCCCGAGCAGCTGGGACTACAGGCTCCAGCCACAATGCCCGGCTATTTTTTTGTTGTTGCAGTTTGGCCGGGACTGGGTTTGAACCCACCACCCTGGGCATATGGGGCCGGCGCCCTACTCGCTGAGCCACAGGCGCTGCCCGATATTTTCCATTTCTTTTTCTAGAATGAAGTTCATATTCTTTTTCCATTTTTAAAAAATATTTTCTTGTTGATAATGTAGGCCTTTCCTACAGGGAAGGAAAATTGGTACTTTTGATACTTAGAATTTTTTATAAAAGTATTCTTCCTAATTTATCAGTTGTGTGCAAGCTTTCTTTTTTTTTTATTGCAGTTTTTGGCCGGGGCTGGGTTTGAACCCGCCACCTCCAGCATATGGGGCTGGCGCCTTACCCCGTTGAGCCACAGGCACCTCCCCAATGTGCAAGCTTTCTACATAGCATTTTGTCATGCAGGTAGTTTTTTTTTGCTTTTTATTCAATTCAATCAATAATTGTTATGGCTTTTGGAATTTCTGCCATGACTAAGATATGTGTTTTCCATTCAGATATTTTAACATTTTTTTCATTTTTTCATTTGAAGTATTTTTATGATTTCATGTGAGATGTTTGGCAAGTGACTTAACATTTCTGTGCTTCAAGTTCCTTATGTATAAAGTAGAGATAATATCAATAATGTGTGTCTTATCGAATTCCTTGTATTAAATATTTTTATACATTGAAAACACTTAAAACAATACCTTGTACACTGTGAGAATTTCAAAAGGGATAGCTATTTTATTGTTATTAAATAATTTATCTTTTCATCATTGATATGCACAATGTCATCTTATCAAATATTAAATTCCTAGAAGCATTTTGCTCGATTTCTATACTTTTTCTTGTGGTAAAACAGATAGAGAGTTTCTCCAGACCCTGCTATATACCCCTATTACGGCTTTGAACATATCATTTTGTATTTATGGTTTATCCAGATAGTCATCATTAAACTATATTTCTTTGAGGTGGAGGATTTTACTGCTTTTTTCTTTGCATACCTGTGACTTATAAAGTAACACAGTATATTTAAAGTAAATACTTTTATAAAAATGTAGGTTTATGTAGATATAATTTATGTGCAATAAAATAAATTATCACTCTGGCATTTACTATGTACTTGATGTAGTCCAAGTTATGAAATTTCCACTTTGGTTTGTGCTTTCCATGTCCTAAGAAGTCTTTGCCTAACTCAAGGTCACAGATTTTTTGTCTTTTGTTTTCATTTAGACGTTTTGTTATTTTAACTCTTATATTATGCTTTATGATACATTTCAGGATATATTTGATCTATGGTAATTGGTAAAGGCTGTAATTCATTTTATATTTTGCATACTGTTATCCAATTTTCCAGCACCATTTCTTTTTTTTTTTTATTTATTTATTTTATTTTATTTTATTTTTTTTTATTGTTGGGGATTCATTGAGGGTACAATAAGCCAGTTACACTGATTGCAATTGTTAGGTAAAGTCCCTCTTGCAATCATGTCTTGCCCCCATAAAGTGTGACACACACTAAAGCCCCATTCCCCTCCCTCCCTCCCTCTTTCTGCTTCCCCCACCATAACCTTAATTGTCATTAATTGTCCTCATATCAAGATTGAGTACATAGGATTCATGCTTCTCCATTCTTGTGATGCTTTACTAAGAATAATGTCTTCCACTTCCATCCAGGTGAATACGAAGGATGTAAAGTCTCCATTTTTTTTAATGGCTTAATAGTATTCCATGGTATACATATACCACAGCTTGTTAATCCATTCCTGGGTTGGTGGGCATTTAGGCTGTTTCCACATTTTGGCGATTGTAAATTGAGCTGCAATAAACAGTCTAGTACAAGTGTCCTTATGATAAAAGGATTTTTTTCCTTCTGGGTAGATGCCCAGTAATGGGATTGCAGGATCGAATGGGAGGTCTAGCTTGAGTGCTTTGAGGTTTCTCCATACTTCCTTCCAGAAAGGTTGTACTAGTTTGCAGTCCCAGCAGCAGTGTAAAAGTGTTCCCTTCTCTCCACATCCACGCCAGCATCTGCAGTTTTGAGATTTTGTGATGTGGGCCATTCTCACTGGGGTTAGATGATATCTCAGGGTTGTTTTGATTTGCATTTCTCTAATATATAGAGATGATGAACATTTTTTCATGTGTTTGTTAGCCATTCCTCTGTTGTCTTTAGAGAAAGTTCTATTCATGTCTCTTGCCCATTGATATAAGGGATTGTTGGCTTTTTTCATGTGGATTAATTTGAGTTCTCTATAGAGCCTAGTTATCAAGCTTTTGTCTGATTGAAAATATGCAAATATCCTTTCCCATTGTGTAGGTTGTCTCTTTGCTTTGGTTATTGTCTCCGTAGCTGTACAGAAGCTTTTCAGTTTAATGAAGTCCCATTTGTTTATTTTTGTTGTTGTTGCAATTGCCGTGGCAGTCTTCTTCATGAAGTCTTCCCCCAGGCCAATATCTTCCACTGTTTTTCCTATGCTTTCTTTGAGGATTTTTATTGTTTCATGCCTTAAATTTAAGTCCTTTATCCATCTTCAGTCAATTTTTGTGAGTGGGGAAAGGTGTGGGTCCAGTTTCAGTCTTTTACATGTAGACATCCAGTTCTTCCAACACCATTTATTGAATAGGGAGTCTTTCCCCCAAGGTAAGTTCTTGTTTGGTTTATCGAAGATTAGGTGGTTGTAAGATGTTAGTTTCATTTCTTGGTGTTCAATTCAATTCCAAGTCTCTATGTCTCTGTTTTTGTGCCAGTACCATGCTGTCTTGAGCACTATGGCTTTGTAGTACAGACTAAAATCTGGTATGCTGATGCCCCCAGCTTTATTTTTGTGACTAAGAACTGCCTTAGCTATACGGGGTTTTTTCCGGTTCCATACAAAACGCAGAATCATTTTTTCCAAATCTTGCAAGTACGATGTAGGTACTTTGATAGGAATGGCATTGAATAGGTAGATTTCTTTGGGAAGTATAGACATTTTAACAATGTTGATTCTTCCCATCCATGAGCATGGTATGTTCTTCCATTTGTTAATATCCTCTGCTATTTCTTTCTGAGGATTTCATAGTTTTCTTTATAGAGGTCCTTCACCTCCTTCGTTAGGTATATTCCTAGGTATTTCATTTTCTTTGAAACTATGGTGAAGGGAGTTGTGTCCTTAATTAGCTTCTCATCTTGACTGTTATTGGTGTACACAAAGGCTACTGACTTGTGGACATTGATTTTATATCCTGAAACATTACTGTATTTTTTGATGACTTCTAGGAGTCTTGTGGTTGAGTCTTTGGGGTTCTCTAAGTATAAGATCATGTCATCAGCAAAGAGGAAGTTTGACCTCCTCTGCTCCCATTTGGATTCCCTTTATTTCCTTGTGTTGCCTAATTGTATTGGCTAGAACTTCCAGCACTACATTGAATAGTAAAGGTGACAGAGGACAACCTTGTCTGGTTCCAGTTCTAAGAGGAAAAGCTTTGAGTTTTACTCCATTCAGTAAAATATTGGCTGTGGGTTTGTCATAGATAGCTTCAATCAGTTTTAGAAATGTGCCACCTATGCCTATACTCTTCAGTGTTCTAATTAGAAAAGGATGCTGGATTTTATCAAATGCTTTTTCTGCATCTATGGAGAGGATCATGTGATCTTTATTTTTGCCTCTGTTAATATGGTGGATAACGTTTATGGACTTGCGTATGTTAAACCAGCCTTGCATCCCTGGGATGAAGCCTACTTGATCATGATGAATGACTTTTTTGATGGTAAGCTGTAATCTGTTGGCTAGGATTTTGTTGAGAATTTTTCCATCTATATTCATGAGTGAGATTGGTCTGAAATTCTCCTTTTTGTTTGGGTCTTTTCCTGGTTTTGGTATCAGGGTGATGTTTGCTTCATAGAATGTGTTGGGGAAGATTCCTTCTTCCCCAATTTTTTGGAATAATTTCTGCAGTATAGGAATAAGCTCTTCCTTGAAGGTTTGGTAGAATTCTGGAGTGAAGCCATCTGGACCAGGGCATTTTTTAGTTGGAAGCTTTTTTATTGTTTCTTTGATCTCAGTGCTTGAAATTGGTCTGTTCAGGAGGTCTGTTTCTTCCTGGCTAAGTCTAGGGAGAGGGTGTGATTCCAAATATTGATCCATTTCCTTCACATTGTCAAATTTCTGGGCATAGAGTTTCTGGTAGTATTCAGAAATGATCTCTTGTATCTCTGTGGGATCAGTTGTTATTTCCCCTTTATCATTTCTAATTGAGGTTACTAGAGATTTTACTTTTCTATTTCTAGTTAGTCTGGCCAATGGTTTATCTATTTTATTATTTTTTCAAAAAACCAACTCCTTGTTTCATTAATTTTCTGAATGATTCTTTTATTTTCAATTTCATTGATCTCTGATTTGATTTTGGACATTTCTTTTCTTCTACTGAGTTTAGGCTTAGATTGTTCTTCTTTTTCCAATTCCATAAGATCTCTTGTGAGATTGTTGATGTGCTCTCTTTCTGTTTTTCGAATGTAGGCATCTAAAGCGATGAATTTTCCTCTCAAAACTGCTTTTGCAGTATCCCACAGGTTTTGGTAGCTTGTGTCTTCATTGTTGTTATGCTCAAGGAAGTTAATGATTTCCTGTTTTATTTCTTCCTTCACCCATCTGTTATTCAACAGAAGATTGTTAATGTCCATGCTTTTGGGTGAGGTCGAGCATTTTTGTTAGAGTTGAGTTCCACCTTTAGTGCCTTATGGTCTGAAAAGATACAAGGTAAAATTTCAATTCTTTTGATTCTGTTGATATTTGTTTTGTGTCCCAGGATATGATCAATTTTGGAGAATGTTCCATGGGGTGATGAGAAGAATGTATATTCTTTATCTTTGGGGTGGAGTGTTCTATATGCGTCTATCAAGCATAGTTGTTCTAGGGTCTCATTTAAATCTCTTATATCTTTGTTTAATTTCTGTTTAGAGGATCTGTCCAGCTCTGTAAGAGGAGTGTTAAAGTCCCCTGTTATGATGGTATTATCAGTTATCATATTGCTCAGACTGAGTAAGGTCTGCTTCAAGAATCTGGGAGCATTTAAATTGGGTGCATAAATGTTTAGAATTGAAATGTCTTCTTGTTGTAGTTTTCCCTTGACCAATATAAAGTGACCATCTTTGTCTTTTTTGACTTTAGTTGCTTTAAATCCACATGTATCTGAAAATAAGATTGCAACTCCTCTTTTCTTCTGAATTCCATTTGCCTGAAAAATTGTCTTCCAACCCTTGACTCGGAGCTTTAATTTGTCTTTTGAAGCCAGGTGTGTTTCTTGCAGACAGCAAATGGATGGCTTGTGTTTTTTAATCCAGTCAGCCAATCTATGTCTCTTCAGTGGGGAATTCAAGCCATTAACATTTATGGAGATAATTGATAAGTGTGGTAGTATTCTATTCGTCTTATTTGGTGAGAGTCCATTGCTTAGTTTTATCTTTTGCATCAGTGTGGAGGTTAGGTTCTGTCCTTTGATTTCTGAGTTCTTACTTTGCTGCTGATCCATTGTGGTGGTCAGTGTGCAGAACAGGTTGAAGTATTTCCTGTAGAGCTGGTCTTGTTGTGGTGAATTTCCTCAATGTTTGTATATCCGTAAATGATTTGATTTCTCCGTCAATTTTGAAGCTTAGCTTAGCGGGGTACAGAATTCTGGGCTGAAAATTGTTCTGTTTAAGTAGATTAAAGGTAGATGACCATTGTCTTCTTGCTTGGAAAGTTTCATTAGAGAAGTCTGCAGTCACTCTGATGGATTTGCCCCTGTAGGTCAACTGGCGCTTACTCCTGGCAGCTTGCAGAATCTTTTCTTTTGTCTTGACTTTGGACAGGTTCATCACAATGTGTCTTGGAGAAGCTCGGTTAGAGTTGAGGTGACCTGGGGTCCGATAGCTCTCTGAAAGCAGTGTGTCAGAATCTTTGGTGATGTTTGGGAAATTTTCTTTTATAATATTCTCTAGTATGGCTTCCATTCCTCTGGGGCATTCTTCTTCCCCTTCTGGAATTCCTATAACTCGTATGTTGGAACGCTTCATAAAGTCCCATAATTCTGACAGTGAACGTTCTGCTTTCTCTCTCTTCTTTTCTGCCTCTTTTACTGTCTGAGTTATCTCAAGAACTTTGTCTTCTACCTCTGAAATTCTTTCTTCTGCATGGTCTAGCCTGTTGCTGATACTTTCCATTGCATCTTTAAGTTCCCTAATTGACTGTTTCAGTTCCTTCAGGTCTGCTATATCCTTTTTATATTCTTTATATCGTTCATCTCTTATTTGATTCTGTTTTTCGATTTCCTTTCGGTTATTTTCCACTTTGTTAGCAATTTCCTTCATTGTTTCCATCATTTCTTTCATTGTTTTCAACATGTGTATTCTAAATTCCCTTTCTGTCATTCCTAACATTTCTTTACAGGTGGAATCATCTGCAGTAGCTACCTCATGGTCCCTTGGTGGGGTTGTTGTAGACTGGTTCTTCATGTTGCCTGGAGTTTTCTGCTGGTTCTTCCTCATGAGTGATTTCTTTTATCTGTTTCCTTGCCCTAATTTTCCTTTCACTTCCTCTTGCTCTTTAAGTTCTTGTGCCTGTGGACTAAGGGTTACAGGACCAGAAGGGTGAGAAGGTTGAAGAGCAAAAAAGGGATGAAAGAAAGGAGGACCGAGTGATAAGAAAAAAAGAAAGATAGAGAAAGGAGAGGGGGTGGGTATAAGGAATATTGACAAAAAGAAGAGAGACAGAGAAAGAGGGAGACAGGGCAATATAGGTGTACAGTAGGGTACTTTGACACAACCTTAAAAAACCCCACCTTCTGGGGGTGCCCAGTTGGGTGGTTCCCTTGAGGTCAGCAGCTCTTTGCTAACCTGATCAGACACAGTACCCCACCTCCACCAAGTAGAGAGGAAAGACAAAAATGCTATAAATCAAACCAAAACAAGCAAACAGAAAACTTTACGGGGATAAAATTGGGTTAAAAACCAAATGATAGCAGTAGAAACACTAGCAAAAATGAAGTTCTAGTTATTAAAAAAGGCAGCAATGGGAAGTTACAATTAAACTAGAAAAATTGAGAAAGAAAAAGGGATCTGTATGGAAAAGATTGAAATTAAAAAACAAAAGAACATCAACAACGTCAAAATAAACAAAAAAAAAAAGAAAAAAATACACAACCAAAAACAAAGCAGTTTGTATATGTTATTGGATATTGTCTGGGCAACACGTGGTCTTCTGGGGTATGAGATGTTAATCACAGTTCTGATATGACTGGAGGCTGCTGATTTCTCAAACCCCAGCAGGTAGACACCCTAAATCTCTCTTCAGCCCACTGAGAAGGCACTTTGAACTTGTAAACTTGCTGAGCAGAAGCTTTCCTGGGGAAGTACTTGTCGCTGGAATCACTGCTGAAGTGGCTATCCACTTACCCAGTGTGCCAAAACTGGTCTCACTCTGCCCCTGAGGGTTAGGGCTGCAAGGCGGCTCAGACCCCACCCTTAGGCTACTTGGTTGCTGGGTTACCAGCTCCCACCCGTTTCTAGCTCTGCGACCCTGTGGGCGGAGCTTGCCGGGGCAGATCACTGACAGTGGTTCCGTGTGACCTACTGCCAAACACTATTAGCTCCGTCTGGCTCAGTGGCTCAGACTGGGGCCCTAGACAACGGCCAAAGTTCTCTGCACTCCCACTCAGGCCTTCCCCAAGGCAGTTCAACTCAGTGCCAAGTCCAAAGACATCAAAACAGTTCACAGGTAAGGCCTTTCTGGTTTGCAGTCTCGCTGCTACTGAACTTACAGTTGTGGGCGGGTTTAGATGGATTGAACACAGGCGACCACTTGCCGGTTTTCCACTGTTTTAGTCCTCCTCTTGTGGTCCAGAAGTCTCTCGCTGACTCCCTGAATCCTCAGAGGAGTGATGATAGGCAGATCCCACCAGCCAGAGATGCCTGGAGTCCTATCTCCCCAGACTCACGGTGCCCAGATGCAAGGAAGCTGTTACTCGGCTGCCATCTTGCTCCGCCGAACCAGCACCATTTCTTAAAAGGTAATCTTTTCCCTAATGAATCAGCTTAGTTATAGTAAATACACTATTTATTATTGTAATTACTTGTTTTACATCATTGTACATTTTTGTAATAATTTGAAAGTACATTCAAATTTTAAAGTGAAGATATGTATTTTTTTTTTTTTTGTAGAGACATAGTCTCACTTTATGGCCCTCGGTAGAGTGCCATGGCCTCACCCAGCTCACAGCAACCTCCAACTCCTGGGCTTAAGCGATTCTCTTGCCTCAGCCTCCCGAGTAGCTGGGACCACAGGCGCCCGCCACAACACCCGGCTATTTTTTGGTTGCAGTTTGGCCGGGGCCGGGTTTGAACCTGCCACCCTCGGTATATGGGGCTGGCGCCTTACCGACTGAGCCTCAGGCACCGCCCCATATGTATGTTTTTTAATTAGCCTCAATGTTTTCATCATTTTCTTGTATTTGTTCCAGTTAATTTAATCCAACTATTTTCTCATTTGATAAGTATGCCATAGTCTGGCAATAAAATGTACTATAAAGACCACAAACATGAAAATCAGAAAGATGTAGGCTCAAATTATCACTCTGGCATTTACTACTTATTTGTGAATTATTTATATAATAATCTTTAACCTCAGTTTTCTTAATTTTAAAATTTAGATAACTTCAATTTCCTACAGTCATATGGAAGATTTCTTATAGGTATGGGTGGAGTTTACTCATTAAGCATACATGTTCAATTAGATTTATGGGATTCTCACAAAAGGTGCCCTGCCATGCTTTATATGACTTTTACCCAAGATGAGGTATTGATCCAGCCCATAATTTTCTTACCTATTTAAAGAGATTATCAATGAGAATTCACCATTTTTTATTCTAAAATTGTTTTGCTTTTGCCTGGACCATGACATGATGACTGATACATACATAATTTTGGTGTTCACGTGCTCTTATCTATTGCTCCTGGGCATGAAAACAAGACAATAGAAATATGCTCAGACATGAGATAATGGGAACCCAGTTCCAAGAGTGAAATTTTCAGTGATATGAACAGGATCATGTCAAAAAGACCAAGAGTAGAGTTATAAGGAAAAAGAAAGATTACATTATAATAATCTCTTCAGATTCTACTGGTGTTCTTCAAGACCTAGGATTTCCATGTTGCTGGGGGAAAAATTAGAAAGGAAGTGGCTGATCTTGGACCCTATCTTGAGATAGCTACCCCACAATTGTCATTGCTCTGGGGCTGGGTTAGTGCATATTGATAAGCTGAGGGAATTAAAAGGACTCTACAAATCTAGGGCCCAGGCAAATTTGCTCTGGGATCCTTGTCTTTTCATAATATACAGGTTATATTCTCTTTCTAATTTCAAAGTGGACTGAACACTATGAAATCATCAGGAAAATTAGAATAGTGGAGACCACAGACTATTTCTTGCACAAGGAAGCCTAAAGCCAATGAGGATGAAATTATCAGCTCGATGGACCTATGTCAGTTTCTTTTCCCCTAGAAAGCAGGAAAGGATTACTTTGCAGAGAGAAAAGTGATTGATAAATCCATGATCATGGAATTTTCATAAATTTTGGGAGAGGCAAAATACTGGATTGCTGTTTAATCTTTAGAGAAATTATCTTGACTTTGTCTTCTGAAAAGTTAAGCTTCATCAAAAAGCATATGATTTAATTAATTATCAGTATTCCTACATAAAACATATCAAGCCAGGATTTCATATTAATAGTTTTAAAGTTTGGTAGAATCTAGCATAAATATTTAAAAAGAGTTCATATTGATTTTAAGGGAATGGAATCATTCTGATGACGATTTATAATCCACAGCAATAGCCATAAGGGGAAATGTATGAGAAGGAGACATTTGGCACTATTACTTAAACTAAGAAATTTTTACTTTAAATGAAATTTATGAAGATAATTATAGATTCATATACAGTTGTAAAAAAAATATACAAAGTGATCCCATATCCCATGCCCCTAGGATAACAACTCTCAGCAATATTGAAAGAAAAGGAATGTTCTCAATCTGATAAAAGTCATTTCAAACACCACCTGCTATCATACTTAATGAGGATAGACTGCATGTTTTCCCTGTTATATGGGAACAAAGAAAAAATGTGTGCCCCTACCACTCTTATTCAACACAGGACTGGAAATTCCACTTGTAATAAGGCAATAAAATTTATCTAAATTGGAAAAGAAAAAGTAATACTGTGTCTATTCTCAGATAACGAGATGGTGAATATAGAAAAGCTTTGGGAGGCACACGCTTACTTATTAAATAAGTGCAACCAGGTTGCAGAACACAGGGTTAATATATAAAAATTACTTGTAATTCTATACTAGAAATGAACAATGTAAAAATTAAATTAAAAAAACAAACGATTCCTTTGCAAAAAAAATTCCTTTCCAATAGTATAAAAAATATACAAAACACTTGGAAACAAGTTTGATAAAAAGTACAAAACTTATACTCTTAAAATTACAAAATATAGTTGAAAGAAATTAAAGGTCTAAAATAATTGGAGAAATATCCCTTGCTCACGGATCAGAAGACTTAGCATTGTGAAGATGGCAATACTCCTCCAACTTATCTATAGTTTAAATGCAGTTCTCATCAGCATCCCAGCTGACTTCTCTACAGATATTAACTGATTTTAAATTCACATGGAATCACAAGGGTCCCAGAACAGTCTTGGGGAGAAAAATAAGAGGAGTCAGACTTCTTGATTTCGGAAGTATAGACATTTTAACAATGTTGATTCCTCCCAGCCAGGAACATGGTCTGCTCTTCCATTTGTTAGTGTCTTCTGCTATTTCTTTTCTTAGGGTTTCGTAATTCTCTTTGTAGAGGTCCCTCACCTCTTTTGTTAGGTATATTCCTAGGTATTTAATTTCCTTTGAAGCTACTGTCAAGGGAATTGTGTTTCTGGTTAGTTTCTCAACTTGGCTTTGTTGGCATATACAAAGGCTACTGATTTATGGACATTGATTTTTGTACCGTGAGACGTTACTGATTTTCTTGATCACTTCCAGGACTCTTTGTGGTTGAGTCTCTGGGGTTCTCTAAGTATAAGGTTATATCATCCGCAAAGAGCAGGAGTTTGACCTCTTTTGCCCCCATTTGGATGCCCACAGGAGAGAGAACCCTTTTGTAAATGGTGCATCCAAGGGATCTAGGTTGCTTGTTCCTTGTGAGGCCTGATGATCTGAGGTGGAGCTGGGGCTGTGACGCCACTGCTGGGGCGTGGCTGTAAACACAAGATTGGACCATCTAGTTGTAGGAAAACAAGCTCAGGGCTCCCATGGATGCTCCACTATGGTGAGTTGTATAATCATTTCATCATATATCCCAATGTAATAATAATAGAAATAAAGTGCAGAATAAATGTAAAAAAAAATGGAGCATGGATTAGTTGAACAGACTGCATCTCCTAGACCCGCTGCCTGTGCCTCCCACAGCTGCCTGGTTTTGTTTACTGCCATTCCTAATCCCCCTAGAGATTTGTCATCATTTTTAACAAAAACAGAAATGAAACAATTATTGCTCAATAAGTGAATCTTTGAAAGTATTTTGAAGCCCAAGATTCATAATTGAAAATTATTAACAGGAGACACTGAATAGTGAAAATGTTTCAACTTCTTATCTAGTTTAGCAAGGTCAAATGCGTTTTCCAAGGTTGTCCAACTAGTTAAAAAAAGGAGGCAGTATTAAATCCCAAATTTCTAGCTTAAACCTGTCATATTTCCCACTATATTAATGCTGTCCTCAGAGGGACAGCATCAAACGCTTGTTGCATAAGGGGCGTGAAAGCCATTGTCAGTGGATGGAGGTTTGTACCTGCCTCCAGCCCAAGGCTTGTGAGAGCTGTGTTTCCTGGCCTGCTCATGTTCCAGGGTGCTTTTCAGCCCACAGCACAGAAAGCTGGGAGGAAAAATGCTATTGCAGCATTTTTGACAGACCCCAAAAGGAAGCCTTGTTGTACTGTGATAATTGTGGTTCACAGGAAGTCCCTGAGGCGCTGTGAGTTCCCAGGATGGGGTCTGATGTATTAAAGAGTCATTATATTTAGAACAGTTTTAACATTCACTCTGTGTTAACATTCTAAGGTGACCACATGACAACTCTCACTAAAGAGAGTTGTTTAATTAAAAGTTTGTTTAATTAGACTTTTAAGATTTCCAAAATGCAATTTAGTAGGGTCATATTATTTGTTATTATAGTTTATACTCACATCAGTTTTACTTTTACCCCATCAAGTCTTTACTGACTATTATGATATGGTTCTCATTGATTTCTTACTTAATTGAACTACTCAAGAGCTTTAAAACACAATTAATTCATAGATTACGCATTGACTAAATGAATTCATTGAGCACCTAGTAGGTATCAGAGTTGTGTTAGAAACCAGGGAAATATTGGTGAAAAAAAATTAACTGTAACAAGGGTACATGTGAGACTTAGTAAATGTAGAATATAAATGTCTTAACACAATAACTAAGAAAATGCCAGGAAGGCTGTGTTAACCAGTGTGATGAAAATATGTCAAATGGTCTATAAAACCAGTGTATGGTGCCCCATGATCACATTAATGTACACAGCTATGATTTAATAATAAAATAAAATTAGCTGTAAAGCTTAGAGAATATAAAACTAACAGTATAAATAAATACAGAATTACAGTTGTGATAATTGTGGTCCAGGGAGGGTAGGACTGAATCATAGTTTATTAAAAGCAGATTTGGTGAAATTGGGAATAACAGTAAAGGATTCCTTGAGGAAAGAATAATTAAGCAGAATTCTGAAGAAATAGCCTTTAGGTAAGCAAAGAAGGCAGAGAAGAAGCTTCCAGGCAGAAGAACAGTGTGTACAACGTCCCCATGGCATGAGTGTGGTTTGATGAACTGAAGGCCTTTGGTGCTGGAGAGCAGAGAGAGTTGGAAGCTGCCGCAGGACCCACCCTGGAGTTAGGAGCACGTCGGGAATGATTTCCAGGCAGTGTCAGGCATTGGGTTTTATTCTGAGAACAGCTGAAAGCATTGAAGGAAATGGAGTGATCAGGTTTTATGTTTCAGGAAATCATCTGACATCGTTGTGAAGAACAGACTAGAAAAGCTGGAAAGAGACTTTGAGGCTTAGTGAGATGTTTTAGAAATGGGGATGTTAATTATTAGAGCTTGAACTCTCCGTAGGAGTGAGATCTCTCTCGATAGGGAAAATATGGTTCATGAGGCAGGCAAAAGAAATCTTAGCTATACAGTAGTCTGTGGCCCCCTGATGCTTAATAGGAACTGATAAAATCTTATTGCTTAGAATTTAATTTCTATTGTTTGGTTTTGGTGTTGTTTCGAGGTATCCCATGAGCAGCACTGGCATGGAATTCATGAAAGATACACAGAGATGTGTGCAGTGATGCAGAACTCTGAGGGGTGGATGGGGGTGGCGAGAGGACTTTCTCTTGCACGAATCTCATCTTGAAGTCCTATTGCAGAAGGTGGCCTCACCCTGGCTGTGGGCTGCTACTGACCACCGTGGGGATGCTGTTTATGTTCGATACTCGTGCTTTTGGGTATACATTGGTTTTTCAGAATTAAACTAAAATAATTTATAGTTTATGATTTAATTTGACAAAAGTTAATCATCTCATCGCTTGTTTTGTCAAATGCTAAAAAGAAAAACTGCCAACCATTTCTGAATGGGTATCTAGCAGATAAATGAGTTAAAAGATTATCTTATATCAAACCAAACTTGAGTTCAGTAGAAATAATTTTTAAGAAATTGATTTTTTAGGTGGCGCCTGTGGCTCAATTGGCAGGGCGCCGGCCACATACACCGAGGGTGGCAGGTTCAAACCCGGTCCTGGCCAGCTAAACAACAATGACAATTGCAAAAAAGAAGAAAAAATAGCTATTTGGGAGGCGCCGAGGCAAGAGAATGGCTTAAGCCAGGACTTTGAGGTTATTGTGAGCTGTGACAGCATTCTACCCAGGGCGACAGCTTGAAATTCTGTCTAAAAAAAAGAAAAAATTAACTTTTTAGTAGTTTTGCTGGAAAATATAATTTGAATGATTTTTTTACAATTTTGATCCCATTGCTGTTATGGTATGTTTCTATAAATTGCTGATTTGCATATGCAATTCGGTATAACTTATTTAAGCATATATGTTATATTTGAATTTACTCAACATTTTAAAGTTAAGTTTTAAAGTTAAGTTAAATGTTGACAGCTTTAGAACTTTTAATTCTCTTTTTAACTTGAAAACTTTACCCCATCCTTCTTAATCCTTCCTGAGTAAACCACAGTTGTAGAATCTATCAGTGGTATTAACATTTCATGGGTGGGGCAATTAGAAAAAAGATGGAAAAATGCTTCTTGAGTAGTGACAATAAAGAAAAGGTTGATAAACACTTGTCTAGTAATGGAAGTAGAAACACAAAGCAATGGGCAATTACCCAGATTTTTTAGAGGTAAATTACTAGGGCTCAGTGGTGAATGAGATTTGAGAGCTGGAAAAGGGAAAGTGTTAATAGGACTGCAGGTCTGACTTCAGCAACAAGGCTGGAGGCTCTGCCAGCCGCCGAGATGAGGAAGGCCTGGAAGGGCACCAGGAGTTTGCCATTTGCTTATTTATCTTGTAGGATACATTAGCGTGTATGTGTGTGTGTGTAGGTTATGGGTTTGTGTGCACATGTTTAATAAAAGGCTCTTGGACATGTTGACTTTTAGGTACCTGTGGGAGGCGGAATAAAGACCCCTTCAGTGTCCACACCTAATCCCTGGGACCTGCGAATAAATTATTTTATATGGCAAAGAGGAATTAAGGTCACAGATGGAACTAAGCTGTTAATCAACTGACCTTAAGATATTAATGGTAATCACTAGGAAAATAATTTAGAAGTAGATGGTAAAATATATCTACTATAAGGGAATTAAACTGTTACAATAGAAAGATATATTTAACAGAAAAGCAGGTGGTAATGGTAGGGCGGCACCTGTGGCTCAAAGGGATAGGGCTCAGGCCCCATATGCCGGAGGTGGTGGGTTCAAACCCAGCTCCGGCCAAAAAGTGCAAAAAAAAAGAGTGGAAGAAGGTGGTAATGGACAAACTGAGGATCAGAAAAGACACAACATACAGAAAATAGAAAAATAACAGACGTAAATACATGAATTGAGTTCTCTAGTTAAAAGACATATTGGTAGATGGATTTTTAAAATGTGACTCACTTACGCACTGCGTTCAAGAGACGCGCTTTGGGTCTAAAGGTGCAAATAGATTGAAAGAAAAATGATGGAAGAGACACCTACAAACATGACCAAGAGGAAGCTGCAGTGGCCGCACTCTTATTCTACAAATGGGCTTAGCGGGACAAAGATGGACATTTTATAATTTTAAAAGTTCAATCCATCAGAAATATACAACAAATAAAGACGCATATGTCCCTATCTGAGACTTGATATGCATGAAGCAAAAGCTGACAAAATTGAACAAAGGAATGGACAATTCCACAATAGCTGGAGACTTCAGTGCCCCACTTGCCATAATCAATAGACTAGAAGGCAGAAAATCAGCAGGGAAGTGAACTTGAACAATGCTACAAACCAACTACGTGAGTTGGCTTCACAGACACCTATATAAGGCCCCACCTAACAACCGCAGGAGCATGCATTTTTCTTAAATCCTCGTGGAACAGTCATCAAAATAGACCATATGTTAGGCCATTAAACAAGTCCTAAAAATATAAAATAATCAAAATCATACAAAGTATGTCTTTTTGACCACAATGAAATGAAATTGAAAATCAAAAACAGAAGAAAATTTGGAAAATTCACACATGTGAAAATTAAGCAATATGCATCTAAGGAACCAATGATTCAGAGAAACCACAGCGGAAATTAGAAAATACTTTGGGATGAATGAAAGTGAGAATACAGCATAACTTAACATGGGATACAATGAAATCAGTGATCAGAGGGAAATTTACAACTGTAGAAACTGTATCTTTAAAAAAGTAATATCTTAAAGAAATAACCCAAATTTATAGCATAAGGAATCAGAAAAAGAAGAGCAAACTTAACCCAAAGAAAGGACAAGGAAGTGAGAAAGATTAGAGCTAAAATAAGCAAAGGAAGAAAAATAATACAGAAAATCAATGAAAGCAAATGTTGGTTCTTTGAGATCAACAAAACTGATAAATATTTAACTGGATTGACCCAATAAAAAGAGAGAGAAGACTCTCTCTCTTTAGGAGACTAAAATCAGGAAAGAAAAGGGGAGTGGGGGAGACATTACTACTAACCTTACAGAAGTAAAAAGGGTGTTAATGAAATACTGTAAATAATGGTACGCCAACAAATTAGATTACCTAGATTAAAATGGACAAATTATGGCTTGGTGCCCGTAGCACAATGGTTGGGATGCCAGCCACAAGCACAGGGGCTGGTGGGTTCGAACCTGGCCCAGATCTGCTAAACAACAATGACAACAATAACAAAAAAATAGCCAGGCATTGTGGCAGGCGCCTGTAGTCCCAGCTACTCAGGAGGCTGAGGCAAGAGAATCACTTAAGCCCAAGAGTTAGAGATTGCTGTGAGCTGTGACACCACAGCACTCTACTGAGGGCAACAGAGTGAGACTCTGTCTCAAAAAAATAAAAAAAAAACAAGGACAAATTCTTAGAAAAACAAAAACTGACAACACTGAATGGTTATAAGTCTGAATTGATTTTGTATTTCTTCTTGAGTCAATTCAGACCTGTAACAAGTCGTGAGATTGAATCAGTAATTAAAAGTCTCCCATGAAAGAAAATGCCAAGACCAGGTGGCTTCCCTGGTGAATTCTACCAACACCTAAAAAATTAGCAACAATCCGTCACAAACTCTTTTAAAAAACAGAAGAGAAAGGAATACTTCCTAACACATTCTGTGAGGCCACTATTAACCCTGATACCAGAGCCAGACAAAAAGATCAAGGAAAAGAAAGCTACAGACCAATATCCCTGGAGAATGAACACTAGTAAACAGAATCCAAAAACATAAAAGGCATTATATACTAAGACCATGTGAGAGTTACTCCAGGAATCCAAGGTTGGTTCAACATAAAAAATGAATCAATGTAATACAGAATATTATAGAATAAAGAAAAAAATCATTTTAATAGAGGCAGAAAAAGCTTTTTACCATACGCAACAACCTTACAGAATAAAAATTTCCAGCAAAGTAGAATGGAACTTCCTCAAACTAATAAAGGACATCTATGAAAAACCCTCAGCTGACATACTTATGAACAAGTGAAAGATCTTAGATCGGGAAAGCCAAGGATATCTGGTCTTACCAGTTGTTATTCAGTAGGAGAAAAAAAGTATTCAGATTGAGAAGGAAGAAGTAAATTTATCTCCACTTGCAAATGGCACGATCAGGTACATAGAAAACCCTAAAGAATCCATACCAAAAAAGCTATTAGGGCTAATAAATTCAGCACGTTTGCACGGTCTGTGTACAAAAGTGAGTTGTGATTATATACATTAGCAATCCAAAAATGAAATTAAGAAAACATTTCCACTTGCAGTAGCATAAAAATAGAAAAATACATAGGAATAAACTTAACCAAATAGTTGGAAGACTTGTGCAGTGAAAACTACAAGACATTGCTGAAAGGAATTAGGTGTAAATAAATGGAAAGACACCAGGCTCTGGGGTTAGAAGCTTAATACTATTAAGATGGCAACACATCTCCAATTAATTGTATTGTAATTACAGATACAGTGCAATCTCTATCAAAATTCCAACTCCCTTTTCTTTTGGAAATGGACAAGGTGAATCTAAAATTCACATGGAATGCAGAGGAGCCCAGAGCAGTCCAAATAATTTTGAGAAAGGACAAAGTTGGGGAATGCATATTTTGATCTCCAATTTTACCTCAAAGAAACAGTAGTTCAAATGGTGAAATCATTGGGTGGTGTGGTCATTGGTTTTTTACAAGGGTGACAACATTCAATGAGGAAGAAATAATCTTTTCAACAAAGAAAAGATTGGACAAAAGATTGGTGCTGGATGGTGTGATACCCACTTGCAAAAGAATGAATTAATTAGAAAAGGGACGTTTACTATGACATGTTTGTAAAATGCAAATAGACTAGACATCTCCCCTCACATTCTGATTTTAATAGAAGTCTTTCATTTAGAGCATGGTAATTAAAAAATATCTGTTTTAAAGCTTAAAAGAAAAACAACAAAAAGGCCTAGAAAAAAAGCTTTACCCCTCTCCTTTTTATTTTGAGGTTAATAATCCTGCTCACCTTTCTATGTAGGATTACCAGATTTTATAGCTCCATTACCAATGGTGTAAACATTCAAATGGGGAGTGTTGAATATTGAGAAAGTGAGATCTTTTTTGAGGAGGCAGACAGTGAAATAAGACATAAGGGCTGACTCTGGGCAGAGACAGGGGACTCCTGCCAAACTCCTTTCCTGCCTGTGACAGTCCACAAATATGCGTGTGGTTGTAACTGAGCTTCCCAGAGGCCCTATTCCATTCCAGAGGCTGATAAAAAAATGTGACCATTTAACTACAAATGGAAATCTCAGAGTATGTGAAGCGTAGCAGCCAGGAGAGTGTCCTGGGGAAATAACCCAGCAACAATCAGAATGTTAAAAACAAAGCAACCCGATAACCAAAACATACCCCAGACAGACAGCGGAGCCAAGGAGAGAGGGAAGCATTCTGGGCGGAGTGAAAATGCGGCAGCAGAAGGTGGCAGCGTGGCCAGGCTGGCACCGGCTCACTCGTATCGGGCAGATGCCTCCTGTGCCAATGCTTCGCCAGCACCTAGGAGTTCAAACCTGAATAAGAAATAGTCCCTGTCTTCAACGACATATGGCATTATGTACTTTTAAGCCCCAGCAGTACAATGCGATAAATGCTAAGATAAGTCTTCTGCAGTGTGCCGTGGGGCACAGTAGAGTTGAGAAGTTTGGGGGCACGTTTGAACGTCTTTTGGACTTTTGAGTGAACTGTTCATTTGGTAGGACAGAGACTGGAGCAGAGCCTCCCAATGGTGATAGATACAGGGATAAGTGTGGGGAGGAGCTGACGTCTCAGGTTTGGAGAAAGCCACGCGTGTTAATGAAAACAAGTGCAGAGCCCCAGGGTGTGTGGATATTCAGGTGAGTGCACAGCTCTGGGGTGCTGGATGCCGGGAGAAGGAAACGGGAAGGAGGTAGAAGCAAGCCAGAAACGGAAGACGAAAACGGCAAGCAGGAGCCCCTGGACGCTGCCCTCCAAAGTGAATGTTGAATCTGGAAAGGAGGGGTTCACTGGGTGTTCGTCAAAGCAGCGTGGAGCAGTGCTGGCAGGAAGTCATGAAAACTGAGGAAAGAGGAAGAGCTAGTAAAAGTATTTTCATGGCATTGTAAAGAGAAATCCAGCAAGCTTTGTATCTGAGCAGCACCCTGATGTGGGCTTCACGCAGCTGTTCCAGTAATCATTTTAGGCTCTGTTTCACGCGCTGAGCACTTTTCCATCATTCCGATGAGATCTGTGGTCAAACCCTGAGAAGCAGCAGGGTCTGTGAAGTGCATAGACACTCTGAGCAGACACTATGAGCAGTTATCATGTGCAAGGTCCTCTGTGTACATGGTTTCACTTAAATCCCTCAAAAGCATTTAGGGAGTTACCGTTTTTTAGTTTAAGAGTCAAAGGAATGGTAAAAGCTGAGGTAGGAGTTTAGTGCCTACTAAACTCAACTGTTAGCACTTTGATTTTATAGGCTCAGCCTTTGATTTCTCATGTTTATGAGTCTTCCAGGTTTTGGAAAGCCTGGGGCACTGGCCATCTGGAATCCACCAGGGTATATCTTTTAGGATCTCCCCCACCTTGTCTTGCAACCTGCATTATGGGAACATCCCTCCACCATCACCCCCCGCCCCATCACAGCTACCTGTCCCTGGAACTTCTAGCTCACCACTTAGCTGATCTGTCTTTTGCTAGTCTCAGGGGATCCTCAAACGTCTTTCTTTATTTTTTTCTTTTGATCATAAACCCCAAAGATCACGTGTTATCTACCTAGAACCCAGGGGCAGATTTTAGTCTGCCTGGAAAGATGTACTGTGAGCAACTGGTTTGCATCATTTACCTGCCACTCATATTCTTCTTTCATATCAGGTTGAACTATATGAAACTTGCATTTTTGGATTTTAGAAAAATTGAGTGTCAGCTGTTTCATGTAGGCTCTCGGTGATCATGGACTGGATATTTGTGTTCCCCCAAATTTCATATGTTAAAACCCTGTCCTCCCAAGGGTATCATATCAGCAGTTGGGGCTGTTGAGAGGTATTAAGATAAGATGAGGTTCTAAGGGTGGGGCCCTCGTGAATGGGATTAGTGCCCTTCTAAGTGTCATGAGAGACTTGTCGCCCTTCTCTGCTCTTCACCAGGTGAGGACACAATGAGAAGCAGGCAGTCTGTAACTGTCAAGAGGGCCACACCAAAGCCTGGCCATGCTGGCATCCTGGTCTCAGGTTCCCACCTACAGAACTGTGAGAAACAAGTTTATGCTGTTTGTAAGCAACCCAGTATATGGTATTTTTTTATATCAGCTTAAGCTGACTGATGCAAGCGTTGTGGAGCAAGTGATTGGAATACTGATTCTTGGTGCTTTTCTTCGATTTAATGTTTATGCAATTTTTGCATATTTTATTTACATTTCAAAAATTTTTATTTAATATTATTAAGATCAGTCTACTATTTTAATGTCTAGGAGAAGTGTTTTTTTTTTTTTACTAAATCATAACTGTATACAATGATATGATTATGGGGAATCATATACTCACTTCATAAACCATTTGACACATTTTTATCACAGTGGTTAACATAGCCTTTCCGGCGTTATCTCAGTTACTGTGCCAAAACATTTACATTCTACATTTACCAAGTTTCACAAATACCCCTGTAATATGCACCACAGGTGTGATCCCACCGATTCCCCTCCCTCTACCCACCCCCCCCTTTCCCACTTCCCCCTATTGTTAAGTTGTAGCTGGGTTATAGCTTTCATGTGAGAGTCCCAAATTAGTTTCATAGTAGGGCTGTGTACATTGGGTATTTTTTCTTCCATTCTTGGGATACTTTACTAAGAAGAATATGTTCCAGCTCCATCCATGTAAACATGAAAGAGGTAAAGTCTCCATCTTTCTTTAAGGCTGCATAGTATTCCATGGTGTACATATACCACAATTTATTAATCCATTCGTGGATCGGTGGGCACTTGGGCTTTTTCCATGACTTAGCTATTATGAATTGGGCTGCAATAAACATTCTGGTACAAATATCTTTGTTATGTTGTGATTTTTGGTCTTCTGGGTATATGCCCAGCAGAGGAATTACAGGATTGAATGGCAGATCTATTTTTAGATCTCTGAGTGTTCTCCATATATCTTTCCAAAAGGAATGTATTAATTTGCATTCCCACCAGCAGTGCAGAAGTGTTCCCTTTTCTCCGCATCCACGCCAACATCTCTGGTCTGAAGAAGACAGGCGCACGGCCTTCAGACATATGAAAAAATGCTCATCATCTTTAATCATCAGAGAAATGCAAATCAAAACTACTTTGAGATATCATCTAACTCCAATGAGACTAGCCTATATCACAAAATCTCGAGAAGTGTTAATTTTTATAAAACAGGACCCCTAAATTGTGTATATTAATTGAGGCTCCTCTTAAAAGTGCTCTGTTGTTTAGAGGGTACATATCTAAGAAGCTGAGTTTTTACAGCATGGTTTTTGAACTAGGATGCTGTGAGAATGGTCTTCTTTAGGCCACAAGTGGGTAGCTCCAGGCCCTTTCATTGATCTCTGTACTGCTGAATATGTTCCTTACGCAAATTCACATCTGGAGCTAAACCTTAATCCGTTTCAATTTTCCTCCTTCCTTTTTTTTCATAGAGACAGAGTTTTACTTTATTGCCCTCGGTAGAGTGCCGTGGCATCAAACAGCTCACAGCAACCTCCAACTCCTGGGCTTAGGCGATTCTCCTGCCTCAGCCTCCCGAGTAGCTGGGACTACAGGTGCCTGCCACAACACCCGGCTATTTTTTTTTTTTTTTGTCGCAGTTTGGCCGGGGCTGGGTTTGAACCTGCCACCCTCAGCATATGGGGCTGGCGCCCGTTTCAATTTTCAAGCAACATGTGGATAAAACTATTTTCTTTAAATATCACAAACTTTGTGTTCATGTTGACATAAAATACTAAGATTAAATCACATAGCCAAGATGCCTACTTTTTATTTGGTTTGAAATTTCATTTAAATACTATCTTACTTCCTAGAAACTAAGTCTCTTAAATCAGAAAGTCTATTTTATTTTGTACTCTAAAATCGAGCTGTTAGATTTTAAAAGTTCACCAAACATGAACAGAATGTTAGCAGCACCTTCGTATGATTCTGGGGTAGAATAAAAGAACTTCAAACCAGAAGGTCATTGAATTCAAATCCCAAGTCTTATAAAACAGCTCTTTAGGGATAAAGGTATAATGGTTAATGCAAATATTCCTTATACTTAAAAAACTTCTAACTCATCTAACTTTAACTTCTAACTGTAATCTCTGGTTCCACTGGAAATATATATATATATATATATATATATTTGGAAATATATTTAATTCGCTTCCAATTAATAATCATTCCAATCTTTTAGGGCAAGTATGATTTCCCTTCTAAGGTCATCTTCTATGAGTTTGATATGCTGTTGGGAGTGGGGGCAACAAAAACAATATCCTTCCATTCCTACTTTTGCGAATTGGTATTGAATCTTGAAGGGAAGAAATAAAAGGAGTGAAATATCTGTAAAATATTCCAAACTCGAGTTATTAAAGAAATGATTTCTTATTAAGAAATTCAGGGCGGCGCCTGTGGCTCAGCGGGTAGGGCGCCGGTCCCATATGCCGGAGGTGGTGGGTTCAAACCCAGCCCCGGCCAAATTAAAAAAAAAAAAAAAAAAAAAAAAAGAAATTCAGAAAAATAATGCATTGGCAGGAGGAATGTGTAACTGGATGTGGAAATGGTCATTTGCTGAAAGTAAGGTGAATCTCTTTCATCAGAAGAAGGAAATGGTTGCATGTGGACTGGTAGTTGTAGGAAAATTCACAAGTGTCACAAGGACAGAGCTGTGAAAGCGTACATATGCAGCTCTAGCCTGGAAAGTACGTGGGCTAGGTGAAGGCTGATGGGCTGCGACTTACCGGGATATGAATATGGCCTCTCTAATGGTTTGGGAATGGAGTCTTGTACCGGAATTTAAAATCCTTAGCAAATTGTTAAAACTGAGGGAGGGAGAAGCCTTGGTGATGGGCCCTGCTTGTTGAAATTTGTCACGGAGCAAATACAACTGGGTGAGTAAGATGAGATTCCAGAGGATAAGAGGAAGTGGGAGGGCAAACCTTGGCTTTTGTGTCTGTCTGTGACCTTATTGTCAAGCGTCTAGGCAGGGAGCGTTAGACCTGGAAGCGACCTTGAGAATTTCTGCTTTTACCATCCCATTTTCAGATGACAAAGTGGAGCCCCGGAGAAAAGCTGTCCCCAGTCTTGTGGGGGAAGAGGGGGTTTGTGTTTTTCCATCACCTCTTATGTTCTTTGTAGTTGTTGCTAAGGCACTATTATAATAAAAGGGATGCTGTGGTTGCCTGTAAATGCACACAAATACTGTCATTATCATTATTATTTTTACCGAGCATTTGTGAAGAAAGCTTTCACATCCACCCCAGCTGAAAGACTCAACTAATTCCCTAGAAGCCAGAGGATCAGACTCTAGATCAAACCTCTAACTGGCTTGATTTCCTCTTCCAGCTCCTGGCCTCCGGCTTTCTTGGTGGGAAATGATTACTGACCTCCCTCAACAAGGGCGTGGAGAGCGTGGGTTTTCTGATCCTCCCCTGGAAGTGGCGTGGAGCGTCTGGACTGTCACTCTTCTTTGTAAGGGAGAGGCCCAACTGCAAGAGAGAGAGGGTCAGGTACCTCCAAATCCTTGGATTTTCCTAGTTCCCCCTTTGTACGTTCTCAGTATTGTGTGGTCAGCGGGGTGCTGAGGCAGGCCCCTGATGAACACAGTGACAGTGCTCTTGTCAGCAGCAGTGCCCAGCTTCCAGCCAGTGGTCTCTCCTCTTTGCTTCTGGTGACAGGATCTTCCTGGGGCTACCCCTGTTGCTAGTCAGAGCTCTTAAGCAGAAGCAGCAGCTCCATCAGAGCCTTCCACGTCCCACACTCAGCTCCTTGAGGGACAAGACAGCTCTCTGTTATTCTTTATGAAGACACCCATGGTCCAGTTCCTACTGAATCAAGCAGTGTGGATGCCCATGGCCCAGTTTCTATTGAATTGAGCAGTGTAGATGGCCCAGTTTCTACTGAATCTAGCAGAGTTTTCCACTCAGATGCCCAGGAAGTAATTGAATTACTGCAAGAACAAGTGAGTCAACATGTGCATGAAATATGTCTATAAGAAACAGTAATAGATATTGTGCTTTGTACCGTGTACTGTGCCAAGCCCTTTGCATCCATTATCTCATTTAATCTTCACAAAATACTGAGGTCAGTGTAATCACCCCCATTATACAGACAAAAAAGTCAGCTTCAGAGAAGTTCAGCACATCACTTAAGATCATCAAACAGGGGAGGGGATAAACAGGTCTTCAAACCCAGCTCGTTTGAGCGCCTGAGTGTTATACAACTTATAATAGATTTTTGTTATTTTTATCTTTTCATTATTTTTCGACACAGAGTACTCAACTATCATTTGACTCGTCTGTGATATGGTATTTTTAACGAGTTCTTTCAAGATTCTTGCTCAAAGCTTTTTAAAAATGTGGTAGAGAAAAAAAAAAAAAAACGAGTCTGTGAGTGAATGTAACATGATCTTTGCCCCTCCCCTGTCAGCAGCCCCCTGCTGTTCCCCAGGCAGGGGCCCCGCTACTGATCCCTCAAATCAAATGAGGAAAGGGACACCTCTCAAGACTTTGAGTTACACTGAAGTCTTCAGTTCTGACACAAGCGATTGAAATAAACAAAACACAGTAAAATTAGAGTAATTGGCTGGCTATTTCTTTCATTTATTTATTCAAATAAATTTCTACTTGCTCCTCCTACCAGGCTTTGAGTTGGGGACTAGAGACACAGCCTTCCAACAGGAAATGACACTTGTCAATTGCAACAAAATGTGACACCTGACTGGTTACTTTGCCTGTTAAAACTCCTTCATTTTTTTTTTTTTGTATTTATATTGTAGATACTCTCTATCAAAAGAAATTATTTAGCAAATGCAGAACTTAAGAAATACAAGTCATTTAGAATTTTGCTGTGGGAGAATCTTCAGGCCTTAACCTGGCCTGCACCTGAGCCCTCTGAAACCTCCCTCTCCACAGGTCACTCTACAGGGACCTTAGAGGCCATGGCCATTAGCTAAATCTCTGAATCTGGTCTAGTGCTTTACCGTGGGGGTGGGGGTTCTGCTTGGGCACAGAGTGGGGAATTACAGGGAAATTTCTCAAAAAGCCTTTTGTTCTTTTGATTCTAAAGAAAACCTATGACTAATAGGTTTTGGGGGAATTCTATTTAAAATTTTTAGGTTAGAATTAGAAGACAAGGTAGGAGAAACTTAGGGAGCTTTGGGCTACCTGGAAATCAGCATTGCTGTCTCTAGTAGTATGTCACACATCTAGAAATTGGGTTTGGCCACTGCCTCTGGGCCCGGATGCATCTTCTCTAAGTCTACATTTTTTCACATTGCCTAATACCTTGGCAATGTCGAAGCCTGCTACCTGCTGGCAGACTTGCCTGCTGCTGTCTACTCAAGTTACCTGTGCTAGACTCTGAACAATCAGCCTCTGCCTGTTGGTTGTGTAGTGATGAGTCTGTTCAGCCTGCCTTTTACCTGGTTGTTACCCTGTCTAATGAGCAACATTCTTCATTTTTCATTCATTTAACAAACATTTATTGAGTGTCAGGCACTGTTTTAGGAAGTGGAAATATTAATATAAAAGTGAACAAAATTAAAAAAAAAAACCCAAAACAACAAAAAAGCCCTGCCTTCATGATGCTTCAAATTCTAATAGCTCTTAAATACCTGTAAACAGGATTGTCCCCTTATTAGCCATGGCTGGATACTTTCTCCTATAACTAAAAATTCTACCTCTAGGTTCTAATTCTGTATAGGCTGCTGTTTCTGCTGTCCAACTGCAAGGAAGGGAACCCTCCTCTTACAGAATACAGAGTGTTTTCAGAAGAAAGGAAATATGACCAGGAATGAGTTCCTGGGGGTAAAAAAGATCAGAGATAACAATTAGCATAAAATTAGAGCTCAACAATAAGTTGAAGCTTATAAAAATTCAAGGAACAATAAACACTTAAGAGTTTATTTTAAGAAGAGGAACAAGGAGGTAACAGGCTATTTGTTGGGTGGAGTCATGTCAGCAGTGATGTATTATAAGATTACTGGTGAAAGGACAAGTTCTTTAACCCCAGTTTTACTTCTGTCTCCTTGTGGAGTAGGGAGGGGAAGTAAGACTGAAGAGCCTCCTGAACGAGAGAAGAAGGCCCAAGTGGGAGAACCTAATTAAACTCTGAATAGTTTCCCAACTCTGATAAATTGCATACTCATGTTCTGTGGGAAATGTTCAGATTACGCTGTTGATCTTATCTGCAGAGAGAAAGTAGAAATGTAAGGAACAGTAGAAATGCCAGTAAGCAGGTGTGGGATGCTCCCTTCCCATTTTCAAGAAGTGGAAGAAGGGAGATTTTGCATAATACATACCAGTGGTTATTTTTCTGGTATGTAAATTATGTATTAATACACAAGGCCCACAGACATTTCCACAGGCTGTGGCCGTGGTAGCCAGTAGTCTTGGTGTGCTGACTGCTATGCTGATCTTGGACACCAGGCCTCAGAAGTGGCATGGTCCTCTGGGGGCAAGTGTCCACCTCAGTTGCTCCAGGTCTTCACAGAGCTCATTGTCTAGACCCTGGGCCAGGATGTGGCTATAATTCCTGTAGGAGGTAAATAGGCTGATTTCTCTTCGGGGTTCCCTGCTTCCATCCGGGCGCAGAGCTCCTGAGGGCTCATCAAGATCATGAAAGATGAAAGGAGCCCGGAGGTGCCTGATAGGGCAGAGTCATTGTGACCATTCCTGTGTGCAGTCAGGAGGCAGGACCAGCCCTGTGCACTGAGAGTCAGGATGCAAGACCAGCCCTGTGTGCAGAGAAAGAGTTAGCAGGCAGGACCAGCCCTGTGTGCAGAGTCAGGAGGCAGGACCAGCGCTGTGCGTTGAGAGTCAGGAGGCAGGACCAGCCCTGTGTGCAGAAAGAGTCAGCAGGCAGGACCAGCCCTGTATGCAGGGAGTCAGGAGTCAGGACCAGCCCTATGCACTGAGAGTCAGGATGCAAGCCCAGCCCTGTGTGCAGACAGAGTCAGGAGGCAGCACCAGCCTTGTGTGCAGAGAGTCAGGAGGCAGGACCAGCCCTGTGTGCTGAGAGTCAGGATGCAAGACCAGCCCTGTGTGCAGAGAGAGAGTCAGCAGGCAGGACCAGCCCTGTGTGTAGGGAGTCAGGAGTCAGGACCAACCCTGTGCACCGACAGACAGTAGGCAGGACCAGCCCTGTGTGCAGAGAGTCAGGTGGCAGGACCAGCCCTATGCACTGAGAGTCAGGATGCAAGCCCAGCCCTGTGTGCAGACAGAGTCAGAAGGCAGGACCAGCCCTGGGTGCAGAGAGTAAGGAGGCAGGATGAGCCCTGTGTGCAGAGTCAGGAGGCAGGACCAACCCTGTGCACCAACAGACAGTAGGCAGGACCAGCCCTGTGTGCAGAGAGTCAGGAGGCAGGACCAGCCCTATGCACTGAGTCAGGATGCAAGCCCAGCCCTGTGTGCAGACAGAGTCAGAAGGCAGGACCAGCCCTATGCACTGAGTCAGGATGCAAGCCCACCCCTGTGTGCAGACAGAGTCAGAAGGCAGGACCAGCCCTGGGTGCAGAGAGTAAGGAGGCAGGACCAGCCCTTGTGTGCAAAGTCAGGAGGCAGGACCAACCCTGTGTGCTGAGAGTCAGGAGGCAGGACCAACCCTGTGTGCTGAGAGTCAGGAGGCAGGACCAGCCCTGTGTGCTGAGAGTCAGTACGCAGGACCAGCCCTGTGTGCAGGGAGTCAGGAGGCAGGACCAGCCCTATGCACTGAGAGTTAGGATGCAAGCCCAGCCCTGTGTGCAGACAGAGTCAGGAGGCAGGACCAGCCCTGGGTGCAGAGAGTAAGGAGGCAGGACCAGCCCTGTGTGCAGAGTCAGGAGGCAGGATCAGCCCTGTGTGCAGAGTCAGGAGGCAGGACCAGCCCTGTGCGCTGAGAGTCAGGAGGCAGGACCAGCCCTGTGTGCAGGGAGTCAGGAGGCAGGACCAGCCCTATGTGCAGAGAGTCAGCAGGCAGGACCAGCCTGTGTGCAGGGAGTCAGGAGTCAGGAGTCAGGACTAGCCATGTGCACCAACAGACAGCAGGCAGGACCAGCCCTGTGTTCGGAGAGTCAGCAGGTGGTTGAGACTGAGCCCTTTAGCTCAGTTAGATCCTTTGAATACCTGATCTGCAGTTAGATTAGGAAACCTGGCTTGCTTGCTCTGTGGGATGAAGCTGCTTTTCCCTTCCCTCTTCCTAAATATGCTATCACCATTGTTAACATCTCACTACCCTATATTCCACAATTACCCTGCCATTTCCTCTTTACCCAGTCTTGGGGGAGGGGGGTTGAGATTCTTCTACTCCTATTAGAATGTTGACACCTTTACGTTTTGCGTGTCTGCTTTGTGTTAGAGACCAACAAAAGGTTTCTAGGAGTCAGAAAGTTGCTACCTTGACTCAGTCTGCCGTGGCATGTGAGTCAGTGTAGCCTCACTGACTCTCAGGCTCTCAGACTTTGTACATTAAGTTTGTATAAGGTCTTGGGATTGTTCCCACAGTGTCATCTACCCTGTTGACTCCCAACCCAGGTCAGGGTCTCAGCAAACGCTGAGAAATTTCCATCCTTCACATCTGTCTGGGTGCTTGTACTGACCTGGATATAGCATGCTGGTGACCACTATGAACCCTCCATGACCCCTGTAACCTTTGAGGTCAATGTCTGTTTTCCTCAGGACCATGTGAACATATTTTTGTGTCATGTCTTTAATGGCAGAGATGGCAATGGCTATTTTCTGCCACCCATCAATGTTGGATATGAGGACAGTCATGCCTTGGTAAGTGTCCTGGGTTGGTCCCAGAATGCTCAGTGGATACCAAAATCCTCAGATGCTCAGCACTCTTACATAAAATGGTGTAGTATTTGTATAAAACCTATGCACATCCTTCCGAATACTTTAAATCATCTCTAGATGACATATACTACCTAATATGGTATAAATGGTATATAACTAAATAGTTGTTTACTGTATTATTTAGGAATAATGAAAAAAAGTCTGTGCATGTTCAGTACAGATGCAGCCATCCATTTTTTCTCCCTAAGTATTTTTGATCTGCAGTTGGTTGAATCCCTGGTTAGGGAAACCGCAGATAGGGAAGGCCAGCTGTATTTGCAGAATGTGCTGGAATTTACCAGGCATTATTAGAGATAAGGCAGTAGAATGTCCTCCTGTGAGAGAAGTGTTGGATTTTCTGAAAGTTTGTTTGGAAGCTTCTAGAGCAGGACCGGACATAGTCCACTGCTTATCTTTGTAAACACAGTTTCATTGCCATGCAGCCATGCCCGTTTTTGCACAAACTGCTGAGGTATCTTCCATGCTACCACAGCACAGTTGAGAGGCTGACCTTATGGCCTAAAAATCTAAGAGTTTACTATGTGTCCCTTTATAGAAAACTTCGCTGCTACGTAAAAAAAAATTGGGCACTAGACTTGTGCTTTGACTAAACGTAGGTATGTCTAATGAACCAATTTTTAAAAAGCAGGTTTCCCAGATAGATCAGGAAACTGTTGTCCTCAGTGAGTGTCTGGTCCTTCACTAAAAATCCAACCTCCTGGCTCAGTGCCTGTGGCTCAAGACGCTAAGGCACTAGCCACAGACGCCTGAGCTGGCAGTTTCGAATCCAGCCCAGGCCTGCCAAACAATAATGCCGGCTGCAACCAAAACAATAGCCAGGCGTTGTGGCAGGTGCCTGTAGTCCCACCTACGTGGGAGGTGGAGGCAGGAGACTTGCTTGAGCCCAGGAGTTGGGGTTGCTGTGAGCTGTGATGCCACAGCACTCCACCCAGGGCCAAAAAAAAAAAAAATCCAACCACCATTTCGTGAGCATTCACTGCATGACAAGCATTGGGAATATAAAGATAAATAATTGTCTGTAGATGAACCACAGACAGAAGGTGATAGTTCCCAGGAGCACAGTGTTTGCTATGAGAGGAGTATGTCTTACATGAGGGCGGGTGGGGGGGCCGTGGCTTGCCAATGTGGAGAACACCCAGGGCAGGCTGAGTCCTGAAAGTGAGCGGGAACCCCTGTGTTGATGGGGCCAGCTTTGGGCAGGGAGATCTGCTTCGGCAGGGGCATGGAGCGCGGGCTCAGTGTGAGAATACTATAAAGTGCAAAGTGGGAGATGGCAGGAGAAGCAGGTTGAAGCCAGTTCAAAGAAGGAATGTTTTGCCACGCCGATGAATTTGAACCTAGTTGTAGAAGCCCAGGAGCACCCCTGAAACGTTTTAATTGCTGGAGTAAAACTGTCAGATTTGCAAATTATGTGAGCCCTTTTGGCAATGGTCTGAGTCAAAACAGGAAACAAGGAGTCTGGCTCAGGGGTTACGGACAAAATCCAACCAGGAAGAGGCCAGTGCCTGTGCCAGGGCAGTGGTGGTGCACAAGGGGAGGGATGTGTCTGAGAAACAGGAAGTAAAGTGGGACACTCCAGTCACTGGTGAGCTCCAGTGACACGAGGGTTGGTGTATCCAGACCGCCACATAGATGTCTGGCGCGAGACCTAGATAACGATGTCATTAATTGCTGACATGGGGAAATCAGAACAGTCTGGAGTATGGAAAAGATGGAAGAAATTCAGTTCTGAACTTGTCAGTATAAGGAACCTGTAGAGTATCTTATTTGGAGATTCCCAGCAAGCAGTTATAGGCAGTCCCCAGGTTATGAATGAGACAGGTTACGTAGGTTTGTTCTTAAGTTGAATTTCTATTTAAGTGGGAGCAGGTACGTTTATTTACCTTTTACCTATAATAGCCTCTGTTCATCGCCCATGGGTCGAATGACAGTCAGATGTTTGTAAGTCGGGGACTTACTGTAATATCCTATGTTCAACATAAATGTGAGTTGTGCATAAGTCAGACGCTTGTAATTGCTTATATACATATGATTTTAAAACTTAGGGGGAAAAATGGAACAAACAGCCATCAATGTACAAGTAGTGATTAAAAATATGGAAGAAAAGCGTGTGGGATTAGAAAATCATGAACCCACCTGGAACCATCAAGAAACCCATTGTTTTCCACTGATGAACAGAAGAGAAGTAAGTTATGAAGGACACCAAGAAAGAACTGTCACATAGTCAGGAAGAGATCTCATTTTTCCATAAATCACTTATAAAAACTGATTAAATGTGGCCTGCATAAAAGGACATTCAGGCAAACTGGAACTAGTTGAGTGCTCACGTCTACATGCCCCGTGTCATCGTGGATGGGGACGCCATAGAAAGAACTAAGACCCTCCAGCATACCCACTGTATCAGTCAATGTCTTGGATAAAAGGCAGACCCTTTAAATGTTCGAATTATGTGAGGCTGAGAGAAATAGAAAATACATTAGATAGAAGAATTAGGACAGGAGAAGGTCTAGACTGGGGAGAGCCACAGACTCTAATAAAATAAAATTTACAAAGGATTAAATTTTCAGTGCTATAAGTACAGGTTGGGAGTAATAGGATTTATTCATTACTGATTATAAAAAGAAAAGAAAAATAAGGACTAGTTGACAGGGCGGTGTCTGTGGCTCAAGGAGTAGGGCGCCGGTCCCATGTGCTGGAGGTGGCGGGTTCAAACCCAGCCCCGGCCAAAAACCACAAAAAAAAAAAAAAAAAAAAAACTAGTTGACAGGTACTGATTGACTTAATATGGGTCAACAGCATGAAGTGGCTGCCAAAAAGAGGTAGGATGAGTTTGGAATGATTTGATAGGACTGTATCACTAGAACTGTGGTTCTCAGACTATGGCTTAGAATTGTATAGGGTGATTTTCCTTCAAGTCACATTCCGTACGAGTTATATCAGAATTTCTGAGGGCTGAGACACCTAGCCATCAGTGTTTTAGAAAACTTTTCATGTGAATTCAACATGAAGCCAAATTTGAGAACAAGTGAATAAAATCAGCACTGTTAAAGAATAAAATACTCAAAACAAGCCAGGTGCGATGGCTCACACCTGAAATCCTAACACTCTGGAAGCCTGAGGCAGGTGGATTGCTTGAGCTCAGGAGTTCGAGACAAGCCTGAGGAAAAATGACACCCTGTCTCTACTAAAAGTAGAAAAACTAGCTAGCAGTTGTGGCTGGTGCCTGTAGTCTCAGCTACTCTGAGAGGAGACTGAGAGGCAAGAGTATCACTTGAGCCCAGAGTTTGAGGTTGCTGTGAGCTATGATGCCATGGCACTCTACCCAGGTGACAAAGTGAGAATCTGTCTCCAAAAAAAAAAAATACTTAAAATACTTGTTAAAGACACTAGGGCAGACTTTATTCAAGGTCAGAGCATTTGGTGATAGGCATAGGGACCACTGCAATGGAGTCTAGCAGCAAGGGAGAGAGATTGGGCTCTACTTTAGCTCCAGTAAGGACATTATTGGGTGTTGATAGCCAAGGAACATGGTGGGGTCCCTGGGTAGAAGACTACTAACAGGAAACATCAAGGGTAAGGGGATTTCTGGCCAAAGTGACTTGATGGGGTTATTGCTGAAGGCAGACTAGGGTGATGAGGTATCAGGGTCCTCAGATCCTATGGGTGTGGGACTTGGGATTCTTCCTCGAACTAGATTCTATAAGGAACCACATTCAGGCTTACTCAAGCAGAGGACTCAGAGAAGCCTGACTTAAGGTTGGGTCAAAGGAGAGTCTTTGTGAAGAATAAGAAATGGAATAATGGCTCTTTTTGGTTTTTTGTTTATTTGTTTGAGACAGAGTCTTACTCTGCCACCTGGGCTAGAGTGCCATGGCATCATCATAGCCCACAGCAACCTCACACTCTTGGGGTCAGGTGATCCTTCTGCCTCAGCCTCCCAAGTAGTTGGGACTACAGGTGTCCACCACAACACCTGGCTAGTTTTTTCTATTTTTAGTAGAGACAGGGTCTTGCTCTTTCTCAGGCTGGTCTTGAACTCCTGATCTCCAGCAATCCACCTGCCTCAGCCTGCCAGAGTGCTGGGATTACAGGCATAATGCCGGAATAATGTTTTTTAATGAGAAAAATAAATGGCTCTCCTTTACTTTTAAGGTTCTTTGGCTGGGCTACAAATTAAATTGACATAAGACAGATTAAAAGGAGACAATCATACTTAATTACGTATGTATACACGGGAGTCCTACAAAATATGAAATTCAAAAAAAATGGTTGACACTTATATATTATCCTGAGCTATAGAAAAGGGATAGGGGCCTAGGGATTCTGGGGGCTGGTGGCAACACAAGTTATGGGAGGGTCAGGGAGGAAATATGTGGCAACTAAGGGCTCTTGTTTGCAGATAAAAAGTCTCTCGGGTAATAATAATTGTCTGGAGCAGCCAGACAATTCCTGATACAGATATCTTAGCAATGTAGGTTTTCTTTATAGATGTAAATTTCTTTTATAAAAGGACAGCTTTTCAGAGCTACTCCTGTGTCTGCAGTTTCTCAGAATAACCAGCTCAAAATATGCCAGAGAAGTGTATTTTGGGGGTGGCATATTCTGATCTCCTCCAGTTGTATTTTGAGGTGGTATATCCTGAGCCCCAACAGTTTTAGCTGGGGCCAGGATACCTTAGATCTTCTGGGAATAGTGATTTTCAAAATACACACAGCAGAGTACTTCCTTCCCAAGGTTCTGGCAATCATTTTGGTTGGGCTTCTGATACACTGTCCTGTTCCACATGGGTTGAGAACCACTGGTGTAGACTCACTCCACTCGGCACTGTCCGGACCACACCTAATGTCTTTGAGTTTGTTGTGGCTGCCTCTCTTTTAAATGGCTGCAGAGGCTAGGCAAGGTGGCTCATGCCTGTAATCCTAGCACTCTGGGGACCTGAGGCAGGTGAATGCTTCAGCTCAGAAGTTTAAGACCAGACTAAGCAAGAGCAAGACCTCTCATCTCTGGCTCAGGGCCTGTAGCTCAGCGGCTAGGGCACCAGCCACAGACATCAAGGCTGGTGGGTTTGAATCCAGCCCGGGCCTGCCAAACAATAATGATAACCACAACCAAAAAATAGTTGGGCATTGTGGCGGGCGCCTGTAGTCCCAGCTACTTGGGAGGCTGAAGCAAGAGAATTGCTTAAGCCCAAGGGTTTGAGGTTACTGAGAGCTGTGATGCCATGACACTCTACTCGGGGTGACAGCTTGAAGCTCTGTCTCACACACACACACACACACACACACACAAGACCCCCATCTCTACTAAAAAATATTAGAAAAAACTAGCCAGGCATTGTGGTGGGTGCCTGTAGTCCTAGCTACTTGGGAGACTGAGGTAAGAGGATCACTTCAACCTAAGAGTTTGAGGTTGCTGTGAGCTATGACACCATGGCACTCTACCCAGGGTTACAGAGACTCTGTCTCAAAAAAAAAAAAAAAAAGTAAAAAAGAAAACACAACATACCAACATTTGTGGGATACATTTAAGGTAGTATTTACAGAGAAGATTTTTAGCACTAAACATCGATGTTAGAAAAGAAGAATGGTCTCAAATCATTGTAAAGATTCAGAATTGCCAAAACAATTTTTAAAAAGAACAAAGGTGGAGAATTCACACTATGTGGTTTCAAGACTTATTATAAAGCTACAGTAATCAAAACTCTGGTATGACACCAAAATTATCCGTAAAATTAAAAACAGATAAATTAGACTTCATCAAAATGAAAAACTTTGATTAAAGTTAAAAATTAAAAACCATGGGAAAACTCCTTTGGCCCCTGAAGCCTCCCTGAAAATCAACTGACAAAAGGCAGAAGCAAATGAGAAACAGCGTACAAAAGTTATTTTAACATGTATAACAGAGAAATCGCAGGAGAAAGATTACCCAGGAATCCAGTGGGTTACAGATATATATCCTTTTTCATAGGAGAAAAAGATAAGGAATGTGGGTGATTTTTATCCTTCTTCATAGGATAAAAAGATAAGGAATGTGGATGATTTTAAGGGGGATAGTAAATGATTTTAGGGGAATTCACTGAACTTGGAGAACATGTAATGACCTGAGATAAAGTCTGTTTGGCTTACAGGGCAGTGTGACAGAAGTCTGTCCACTGGTGTTGACAGACTTTGGTCTTTCTGCCTGTGGTATGAGTTAAGTTTAAGAAGACTTAGGGAAAGCAGTTGTGCGTTTTTTGGTCAGGTCTGCGTACTAGGTAGATTTAGGAACTTCAGATAACAACTTCATCCTGTGCTTTGGGAGAGGCAGAGGATTTAGACATGGGATGTGGAGGACACATCAGGGAGATTCTGAGGCTGCTTCTTCAGTCCAATGTGTCAAAGTGCCGTATTTTGGGGTATCAATTTCTAAGCCCTGTCTGAAACTTCCCTAGAAGTTTTACCCACTAACAGCTGAGTTGGTTTGGGGGAGAAAATAAACTTAGTAGCTGGATGGCAAAGGGTCTCATTATTCCAGCCTCTCATTTCTGGGTATAGTTTATTCCAGTTAAATAGTTGCATCTCAATTTTGTCGATGGCATTGCATGTGGACTCTTAGAGCTGAGCCTGTACGTATGATGAGGCAAACAGGTCTTTAATAAGAGGAGTTTCTATGGAAACAGAAGGATAAAAGTCACTTCCTAGAGAACTCTACAAGCTCACCCTTCTAGAGTCTGGAGGGCAGTCAGCAGAGATAGTGGCAATCTGACATATTTTATTGGATTATAATTTGTGTGTAAAGTTTTTCCAAAGATAAACTGTTACAGGGATTTTTTTTCTTCAAAGCCAAGCTGACTAGCTACAGCTTATAAGGCCTCAGGAAAAAGTTTCAGTGAGTTAAAGTGAGAAAAATGAGAAAAAAAATTTGTAAATGCTGGTTTGGAGATTTGCAACCATCAAAGAATTCATGATTCAGTTCAAAATGTTTAGCAGGTAATAAAAACTCAAAAACAATGGATAGGGCTAGAATCTAATAACAGCTGCCTTGTTATGTTTTCTTCTGAAAGATAATTTTTTCTGTCTTTGGTATCTCATTTCTACCAAAGACTAGTTTATTTGTAGAATTAGTTTCATTAACTTGGCCTAATTATTTACATAAAGCTTGGTGAGGATAGTGATTTATCATATAGGCTTTTTTTTTAAGTTAGCCTTGCTGGAACTTTTCATAAGGAATTCAGATTAGGCTTTTTATTATTTTTTTTTTTTTGTAGAGACAGAGTCTCACTGTACCGCCCTCAGGTAGAGTGCCGTGGCGTCACACGGCTCACAGCAACCTCCAGCTCTTGGGCTTACGTGATTCTCTTGCCTCAGCCTCCCGAGCAGCTGGGACTACAGGCGCCCGCCACAACGCCCGGCTATTTTTTTGTTGCAGTTTGGCCGGGGCTGGGTTTGAACCCGCCACCCTCGGCATATGGGGCTGGCACCCTACTCACTGAGCCACAGGCGCCGCCCCAGATTAGGCTTTTTAAAACCTCTTGTGGCAAGGAAGCCAAGCCAAGGATTTGACTCACCCTCTGGCTGTGTCTGTAACACCTGTGCAAATTGGTGAATTCTTTTCTTCTCAAAGCCCCCAAATACTTTGAGGTCCCTGGTCCTGTTAAAAGTGACGTTCTTTACTTACTGTAAGGCAACCCTGTATTCAAGGCATCCCTCCAGTTTTCCAAGGGCCTCTACTTGCTTCATAATGTCAACCTCAATTTCTTAAAGCTGTCTTACCATATCTGAAAACATTCCAGTCAAAAGTTTGGTAAAATAAATAATGTTTCCAGTTGTGTTCTGTTCTGAGAGTAGTAAAAATTATTGCACATGTGCAAAGAACTGTATTACCATAAAATAAAAATATTCATGAATACTTTCTGAATTCTAGGGTGATCAGGCAGAGAGAAAGGCAAATGTTTCAGTTTTGTTCACAAAGTATATATTACCCAATTATTATAAAACTTAAAAGAAAAAAGTTTTCTTAATTCTTGAAAATAAAACGTGAAGAATTAGCAATGTTTCAAACAAAAGGTTGTAAAATACTATTTTAGGCTAATGTAATTAATTCTTATGCTGCTTGATATTAGGTTAGCAATTTTGTGAGTCCATTTTTTTCCGTTAGAATTCTAGAAATTTTGACCAAGTCCAAGGATATGTGTGCACTCCCAAAGTTGTCAGAATACTCTATCAGAATTCTTTCTGTCCTTTCTGTGAACCTCATTGGAGATACAATACTTTAAGATTTGAAGAGTTTTCAGGGGAAAAAAGCAATAATAAAGCAATAAATTTTAGACAGCAACATGTAAAATAGCCATGGTTAAAGAGGAAACTGACAAGGAAATTTAGTTATTTTCTGGGGCCTACAACAACGTAGTTTGAGAGTCGTAATTAGTACTGATAACATATACCAGAACATATCAGAATTTTTTGGACTCTCAGTTTTGAAACACATATGTCAATAGCATACCCATACAAATATAACTATAAACAATGTTAAATGTCATTTATTATTTGAAAATACCTCCCCTATAATTTAACATATCAAATAAGCCTATTTGTTATTTCTCTTTTGGATGTTTTGGGGCCCTTTTGTGTGTGTCCCTCACAACGCCCAGCTATTTTTTTGTTGCAGTTGCCATTGTTGTTTAGCAGGCCCAGGCGGGGTTCGAACCTGCCAGCCTAGATGTATGTGGCTGGCACCCTAACTACTGACCTATGGGTGGCGAGCCAATTTTAACTTGTATTACCCCTAATTTTTAATGAAAAACCAAGGAAGTTAACAATTTTGTTCACCACCATTGAGAAAATGAAAAGATAATTCACAGGCTGAGAAAAAATATTTGTAAATTATATTTTTGATAGAGGGCTTATATCTAGAATGTATATTGGGCACTCTCCAAACTCAATAATAAAACAACACCACAAGAGCAAATAGGTGAAAGATTTGACAGACACTTTACCAAAGAAGTTAAGTGAATGGCTAACAAACACATAACAAGATACTCAACATCATTGGGTCATTGGGGCTTTAAGGTCCACTTAAACCACAATGGAGCACCACTACAGCACCTATCGAGATGGCCAAAACAAAAAAGACTGACCCCATCAGGTGGTGGGGAGGATATGGAGGACCTGGAACTCTCACACACTATGTACATAAAATGGTGCAACCACTTTGGAAAATAGTTAGGCAGCTTCTTAAAAAGTTAAACCTCAACCTACCACAGATTCATAGTTTCCTCTTCTTTATTCAAGATAAAAGGCATATTTCCATCTAGAGATGTGTATATGGATGTTTATAGCAGCTTTATCTGCAGTGTCCAGCACTAGGTGAACCACAGTCTAGGCACACAGCAAACTACTCTTAGCCAGTCAGAAGGAATGAACTATTGATCTATACGGAGACATTGGTGAACCTCAATGTAATTATGCTGATTGAAAACCCCACACAAACAATGGTACATGCTGCGTCATTTCATGTATATGCTTTTTTAAAAAAATGCAAACCTATCTACAGTGACAGAACACAGCTAAGCAGTTACTTCAGAATGGAGGGATGGGAAAGATATTACAAAGATTTCTAGGGGAGCTTTCTCCCACCCCCTTAGATGCTATAGCTGGAATTAAACGGACGTAAGACAAATTGGCAGGGGAAAAGCACGCAAATTGTATTTAATATATTTATATGCAGGTAGAGTTTTAAAAAGGAAAATGAAGACCCAAAGAAACCATGAGGTCCAAAAGCTTATATACCTTTTCTATACAAAGAACAATAATTTTAAGGATGTGAGAAAACAAGGAGGCTTGAACTTGAGTCTGAAGTGTGGGACCACGTCTGGGAAGTACGCAAGGAATCTCGTGGAGATGCGGGCTGTTTTGGCAGGCTTGTTTGTATAGGTCTGTTTCAGCTCCCAGTCTTTGATGGTAAGAACAATCTTTCCCGGTACAGAGAAGACGCCTTCCTCAGGGGAAATTTTATGACCTGATTTTAGGTAGAAAGGGGGTGCCCAGAAAGCCCATCTGGCATCTGATGTTTCTTAAGGGACTTCAGCACAAAATAACATGTCCAGGCTGCATATTTGGGGTGGCATGTTCCAAATACCTTCAGACTCAGGAAGAAATGTGGGGGGTAAGGGATATGTTCGTTTTCTCGAATGTGGTGACGGTTTCATGGGAGTGTCAGACTTATCGAACTGTATGCTTCAAATATCTGCAGTTGATGGGGTGTCGATTATACCTTGAGGAAGAAAAGAAAAGTTTAATCTGAGGAATAGGAGATCAGGCCCACAGAGAAGCTGCGGTGGGGCAGCATCCCAGCCCCCTCCCGGAGGGGAACTCAGTAATCACTGCTTGAAGCTATTCCCGTAGTTCAGCCATGTGTAGCCAGTCACTAGTCAATATCATTCCTGTAAACTAATGAGAATTCCTGAAAAACTGCTTTTAGAATCACCCTTCTCCTGGTTTGTCTTCTTTAAAAACAGAAGCTCCCCTTTGTTCTCGGGCGCACTCTCAGGACCCCAGGCTGCAGTCCTCAACACTGGCCCAAATTCACTCTGCATTAATCTTGCCTCAGTCTCCTTGTTAGGTTGACAGTCTCACTCACCATTGTTTTTTTATTATTTTTTATTTTTTTATTGTTAAATCATAGCTGTGTACATTAGTGCAATCAAGGGGTATAATGTGCTGGTTTCATATACAATCTGAAATATTCTCATCAAACTGTTCAATGTAGCCTTTGTGGCATTTTCTTAGTTATTGTATGTAGACATTTGTATTCTGCATTTAGTAGGTTTCGCCTGTACCCATTCTAAGATGCACCGTAGGTGTGGCCCCACCCATTACTCTCCCTCCACCCTGACTTACCCCCTCCCTTCCCCTTCCTTGGCCCTTTCCCCATATTCTTGTGCTATAGTTGGGTTATAGCCTTCATATGAAAGCTGTAAATTAGCTTCATAGTAGGGCTGAGTAATTGGATACTTTTTCTTCCATTCTTGAGATACTTTGTTAAGAAGAATATGTTCCAGCTCCATCCATGTAAGCATGAAAGAGGTAAAGTCTCCATCTTTCTTTAAGGCTACATAATATTCCATGGTATACATGTACCACAATTTGCTAGTCCATTTGTGGGTCGATGGGCACTTGGGCGTCTTCCATGACTCAGCGATTATGAATTGGGCTGCAATAAACCTTCTGGTACAGATGTCTTTGTTATATTGTGATTTTTGGTTTTCTGGGTATATAACCTAGTAAAGGAATTATAGGATAGAATGGCAGGTAGACTCTCACGGGATAAAAGATTTAAACTTAAGACATGAAACTATGAAACTACTTGAAGAAAGTACAGGGAAAACTCTTAAAGGAATCGGCCTGGGTGAATATTTTATGAGGAGGATTCCCCAGGCAATTGAAGCAGTATCAAAAATACATTACTGTGACCTGATCAAACTAAAAAGCTTTTGCACAGCCAAGAACATAGTAAGTAAAGCAAGCAGACAGCCCTCTGAATGGGAGAAAATATTTGCAGGTTATACCTCCGATAAAGGTTTAATAACCAGAATCCACAGAGAACTCAAACGTATTAGCAAGAAAAGAACAGGTGATCCATCTCAGGGTGGGCAAAGGACTTGAAGAGAAACTTCTCTAAAGAAGACAGACGCACAATCTACAGACACATGAAAAAAAGCTCGTCATCCTTAAGTATCAGAGAAATGCAAATCAAAACTACTTTGAGATATCACCTAACCCCAGTAAGAGTAGCTCACATAACAAAATCCCAAAACCAGAGATGTTGGCGTGGATGCAGAGAAAAGGGCACACTTCTACACTGCTGGTGGGAATGCACACTAATCCGTTCCTTTTGGAAGGATGTTTGGACCATTGTTTTTTTAAAAGAACTAACTTTTGTTCTTTTTTTAAAAGAACAAAAGAGCATGCTCCTCTGAGTTCTTGGCTCAGGTTTCACACGTGGTTGTTTGGGGGGCTGTCAGGGCTCATTACCTTAACTGTTCAGCAACTTCTTTGGTGGCTGAGGAGAGCCTCCCAGCCATGCTCTCTCACTCAGGACTGACCCCGCCTCAGTCTGCAACGCTCTTGTTCTTTCTCAGGGCAACGTCAGAAAGTACAGAAATTATACACCTATGAGCCCCCAGGGTAGAGACTGTCATCAACTTTGAGATCCTGGAATAATCTTACCCACTTGGTAAGTGTCAGATGTGTCTGTGGGTGCTGAAATGAACCGAATCAATTACGACTGTTAATTTACTAAAAGGTTTGCTTTGGCCCCAAATTTTTTTTATTCAAATAGTGTTTTTTTTCTTTGTGAGAGCTGAGATGGAATCAAGAAAAGACTCATTCTATTAACTCCTTAAATAGATCTTTTTCATTCAAAGAAGGGGTCAATAGGAGAGGCATAAGCTGTGAGTCTTGTCCCAGCAAAGAAAGCCACGTGGGCAGTCCCTTTATTCAGATAAAGTTTTTCCCCCTCTGTGAGAATTGAACAGAAGTCAAAGAAAGCCTTATATATTCAATTCTTAAATTCTTTGGCTTCAAAGGAATGTTATAAGGAACCTGTAACTCAGGTAACTTTTGTTTTCAGATCCAGGGTGCGTAGTCTCGATAGCAGTCTCGATTACTCAAATTTCTGACCTTTTGCAAGTCCCTGACCAATGACACTATCATGTTTTGGCAACTGTAGTTGAGTACCTAGAATCTTGGCCTATAGCCTGCATCTCACCTGTCTGCACTGCAGACTCCTGACTCTAGTTTAGAAACCTGTGGTCGGGTGGGCTGTCTGGATCGCTGCCTAATCCTTACAACCCTGATGGACTGCTCCTTACCTGTCTGACGGGCTCTCTTCACTCAGGGTCTACCAGCTGCTCCCTCTATAACCAGACTTTGGCAGCTCAGGTTAAAGTTACCTTATCAGTGATTCCTAAGCCTGCTTCAATTTACAATACAGTACAATGTAATTTACAATACAGTACAATGTAATTTCCTCCAGAAATTAAGTTTCATTTTATTCTTCATTACAGTATAAATTTTCCCCTAAGATCACCTGAGATTTTAAAAACACTATGCCTCCCCCCCACTAAACAGACCAGTTAAATTAGAGTCCCTCATGACCCCAGGCATCAGCGTGGTTGGGGGGCAGGTTGTTTAAACCTGCATTCTGGTGTGCAGCCAGGTGAGAGTCACTGCCTGCTGGGTAGAAGGGCAGCGGCTTTTGTGTAGAAAGTCCACGCTTTCTTTAACGTGTCTGGGAAAACTGAATTGCTTTTGTTTTACCTTCTACAGTTCTACAATTACATTTCCCCAAAGGCTAAGTTCTCTCATTGGTTATGTACAGGTCATGGCCGTTAGGGGAAAATTTATCCTGTAATTAAGAAGAAAATGAAACTTAATTTCTGGAGGAAATTATATTGTACTGTATTGTAAATTACACTTTTCATTGGGAAATTATGAAATAAGATTTTGGCATTGGCTAAAATAATGTAGTGTCTAATTTTAAAAATGACATAATTAAAAGATAATTAGTGGAATAGGTACTAATTTGGCTAATTGCAACAATTAAATGATTGCTTCCATAATGTAAATTACTTTTTTACCATAGTCAGCCATCTAAAATATTTTCTAAACATCAATTGGCATTTTAAACATTAGATCATTTTACATGTATGAGCAAGTGGCCTATATTTGGTTAGTGGACCGCTTGTGACCGATGGCCAACTGCACCAGACCGGTCGACCAAAACTGCCTCAGCCAAGCAGGTTGCTGGCCCACGCTCAGCCCCAGTGGGGGTGGGAGAAGGCTGTGCAGGTGCCCAGCCTCAGTGTTGCTGTGCTAGATGTTGTCTTTGCTCCAAAGAAAACTCTTGAGTCTCCGTTTCCTCATCTGTGTGCAGGGTATGATAAAACCGCTTCACTGGATTATCCCTATAATATGCATAGCATTAAAGCTCTTAATATAATAAGACGTAATAGTGATTTGCATTATTATTTTAAAAATACTTTTCTTTACACCAGCGCATTCTTATACTTCTCCTGCCCTTTAATTTGGCTGGCCAGAGAGAGGACCTGGGAGACATGGGGGCACGGGAAATTGGATTAGGTCACTGGATCCTGGAGGACAGCTGGGTGCTGCGAGATGGGTGGCAGGTGGGGGTGGGGCAGGTTTATCCATCAGAATTTTCCCTCCACTGGGGAGAGCTTGGGAAATGGGGCAAGCCTGAGTCTGTAGGGGAAGCTGTCCTGGAAGTCGGATTGAGGGAGAGAGCCTCGACTCCACAGAGCCAGCGGCATAGACCCAGACCCAGGATGCGAAGCCGGCAGATTTAACTGTGGAATCCAAACCAATAATCACTATTTCTACATGGATTTGAAGTCTGTTTTCTGCGGGTTGTGTTTTTGGTTTTTTGCAATGTTTGTAGTTCGAATTTTCCCTTTTTCTGACAATTGAAATTGAGCCAGATGCTCTGCATCTGAGCAGGGAAGAGTGAGGTAACTTACTGTTGACCCACAGAACGCAGGGCTGGAAAGGCTCAGCTAGATTTGCACGTTTAAACTGTAGCTCTCATCTCCTGAGTTCCATAGAAGTGACTCGGGGGTTGACATAGTGGGAGCAGAGGGGAGAGGGCGGGATCAAAGGGACAGGGCTCCACTGAGAACCCGCCCTTTTCCTTCTTCAGATTATGGTCTGCTGGTTTGCTCTATTTTGTATGTCTGCGATTTTGAATAAAATTCCACGTGCAAATAAGGATTCTAGTCACAAAGAAAACAAAAGGTTGGGAAACCAGAAAATTAGTTCACTCTTCCATTTTATGAATGGGAGATGAGAATGATAAAGTGACTTGCTGGATGTTACACATGTAGAAAATAGGTGCAGGAGGACAGGTAATTAGTTTTTCTGATTTTCGATCCAGGGACACAGCCTCTTGTATCATGTTGCCTTTCAACAGGTGAGGAAAGGTGGGTAAGAAGATCCAGGACCTATTTTCTAGACCACAGCTCTATACATGCTGCAAGAGAAATCTTCAAGCAAAGTGAAAGGAAAACAGCAAAATTTCAGCATCTTGAAGGTCTCACTATCACAGTGAAGAAAACCAAATAAACAAGGGGCGCAGGGCACAATTTGCCTTCATTTCTCTCTTACACTGGAAGCTTCTTTTTAAATTTTTAATTATTTTAAATTTCAGATTAATATGAGAGTACATACAATTAGGTTACATAGTTGGTTTTAGTGAAGTTAAAGTCCAAGTTGTAGTTGTGCCCTTCACCCAGGAAAGTGTGCCGTCTACCCGTGCAAGGTATCCATTGGGTGGGAACTTACCGAACCCTTTCCCCACTTCCTACTTGAATTTAATTGAGTTTCCTTTCCTGTGAGCACGTAGTTGTTAATCTAGTTTTGGTTTAGCGCGGAGTACATGTGATGCTTGTTTATCTGTTACTTGTGATACTTCACTTAGGAGAATGTTCTCTAAATCCATCTAGATTGTTACAAAAGATACAAAATCTCCATATTTTTAGGGTTGAATAGTATTCTATGGTATACATATACCACAGTTTATTAATACATTCATGGGTTGAAGGGCACGTGGGTTATTTCCATATCTTTGAGATTATCACGTGAACTGCTATCAACATTTGAGTGAAAATGCTCTTATGGTAAAATGTATTTTTTTCTTTTAGGTGGATATGTGGTGATGGGATTGCAGGATCAAATGATAGGTCTACTTTTAGTTCTTTGAGGACTCTCCGTTTCTTTCCATGGAGGCTGCACTGCTTTGCAGTCCCACCAACAGCTCACGAGTGTTCCCTTCTCTCCACGCCCACACCGGCATCTGTTGCTTCTGGACTTTGTGCTGTGGGCCATTCTTACTGGGGTTAGGTGATATCTCAGGGTGGTTTTGATCTGCATTTCTCTGATGATCATGTGCTTGTTGGCATCTGTCTGTCCTCCTGAGAAAAGTTTCTGTTCACATTTCCTGCCCAGTTATTAATGGGGTTGTTTGCTCTTTTTTGTTGACTTGCTTGAATTCTTTTGTAGATTCTGGTGATTAGCCCTTTGTCAGCTTTGTAGCATGCAAATGTCCTCTCCCACTCTGAAGGTTGTCTCTTTGCTTTTTTGATTGGGTCCTTAGCTGTGCAGAAACTTTTTCACTTTATCAGGTCCCATTTATTTATTTTTGTTGTTGCTGCAGTTGCTGGTGGGATCTTCTTCATAAATCTGTAGGCTAATAGGATTAAGCGTTTTTCTGATACTTTCTTCTGGTGCTTTTATAGTTTTGTGTCTTAGATTTAAATATTCTACCCATCCTGAGTTAATTTTTGCAAGGGAGGAGAAGTTTTTACATGTGGCTAAGCAGCTCTCCCAGCACCATTTATTGAATACAAGTTGTTTTCCCTAGTGTATGCTTTTGTTTGTTTTGACAGAGATCAGATGGCGATATGAGCCTGGTTTCAGCTCTAGACTCTCTGTTCTGCCCCATAGATCTGTATCTCTGTTTTTATGCCAATGCTATGCTATTCTGATCACTATAGATTTGTAGTATAACCTGAAGTCTGGTGAAGAAATGCCTCCAGATTTGTTCTTATTTTGTAGAATTGTGTTGGCCATTTGGATTTGTTGTTGTTGCATGAAAACATTGAACTATTTTTTCAAGATCTTCAAAGTATGACATTGGTATTTTAATGGAGATTGCACTAAATTTGTAGATTGCTTTGGGTAATTTGGACATTTTAACAATGTTTGTTTTTCTAAGCCATGAGCTTGGTATTTCCTTCCTTCTGTTAACATCCTCTGTTATTTCTTTTCTCAGGGTTTCATAATTCTCTCTGTGGAAATCCTTTATATTCTTTGTTAAATATATTCCAAGGTATTTCATTTTATTTGATGATACCGTGAAGGGTTTTGTATCTTTGCTTTGATTGTCAGCTTGACTATTGTTGGCATATATGAAGGCTACTGATTTGTATATATTGATTTTATATCCTGAGATGTTGCTGTATTTCTTGATCACCTTCAGGAGTATCATAGTTGGGTCCTTGGGGTTTTCTAAGTATAAGATCATATGATCAGCAAAGAGTGATAGTGTGACCTCCTCCATCCCCAGGAAGCTTCTGTTCTATTGCCAATTAAGCTGCATGACTTGGGGTAAGGCACCTGGAAAACCACAAAAAGATTTGCATGTCATTCTTAGAAAGGGATAAAGCAGTGGTTCCCTTTGGGAGTCGGAAAACACATATTTCTGATGGTCTTAGGAACCGAGACACTGCTCCTCTGTCTCCAGGTGAGTATGCCCACATGGACCCGGCATGATGACATCATCTGTATTAAAGGGTCACAGCATTAGGAAGGTTGAGAACCACTGGGGTAAAGGATCCTGTAACAGATCAGTTTTACGGCAAATCCTCAGGATAATGTTATAAAGAAATGCAAGTGGGTACATTTTTCACGACTGAAGTTTATTTATATCACCTTTGTCTGCTACTGAGCTGTAGCATTAGTAGGAAATCAGTATTTACCCAAGGATGTGCCCTACTCCCAGGTATTTAATGGAATCCTGCGGTTCCCACCAACTGTACTCCATGCTTTCCTTTTTCTAGCTCATCTAACAGTCTGTGTAACATCCTCTTACTTGAGCATCCTCCAATATGAGATCAATATGATCTCAGCAGATTGCTGATCATAAGTACCTCCTATGTAAAAATTCTAGCCTTGGCAAAGAGAAGAAATCTATCTCTGTAATGTAGGTGCAGGGAATGAGTGTTCAATGAGAAGAAAAAGGAGAAATATCTGCACGGAGGGGAAGAAAAGTGGTCAATTTGGACAAAGAAATAAAACTCAACCATTGCTGATTTTTGAGTAATCAGGATTGATAAAATTACCTGGCTCTCCAGTTCCTTGTGGCTGTGCAGGTATAGATAGCTACAGAATCCAGGGCAGGATTGTTGGTGGAAGCCGGAACACACAGTGAGTATATGTTCTGTTTAGTGCCAAACCACATTTGGGAAGTTTGTAGGTTACAATTGCTAAACCTCCATCTAGATTCTTCTTTAATTAATGCCACTTAACATTATTGTAATTGGGAATGTTAGTTTTGTTTTTGTTTTGTGTGTGTGTTAAAAGGAATAAAATATAGGCAGAAAGCAATCATGGTTGTTAGTAGAAGTAGTCAATATAATATGGCCTGGGTGGTTTTACCATCACAACTTCACTGAATTGACCTTGGCTATTAGACCAGTTGAATAAGAGACATATCCCTATAACAAAGGAATAAAAGAATCATTAAAACGTAAAATTTAAGCATACACCATCTAACTACCTCTCTGTAGTTAAATGTAATTGCAGTTTTCCACCAAAGAATTTGTGGAGAATTAAAATGAAAAACAAATACTTGGGGAAATAGCACCAAATGGATGGAAAATATGAAATTAACCTTTTCCAATCCAATTTTTCTGCCACCCACATTCTCCCCAGATCTTTTTTATTTTGGTGGGGAAAGCATCAGTGGATTACTTGTAATTATCTTACAGTTTTAAAAAAGAAAAACATAAATATGAACTCACCTGATGATTTTATTATATATTTTAGGTTATATAAAATTTTAGATTATATAAAATAATTAAAGTGTTATTTGTTTACTTTTGTTTATGATTTTTTTGAGTACTGTACTTTTTGAAGCAAACTCTAGGATGGAGTCCAAGCTTCCTCTTGCAGAAATGGTTTCTCTCTTTCCACTTTCCTCATTTCTTCTGCTGTAAACCATGCGATCTTTTGTTGAGTTCTTTCCATTTTGCAGTATACAATGCATCCTCCCATGTAGCCTGGCCTCAGTGTCAGAGATGATTGTCTTCCCCTCTTTCTTGAATTTCTGTTCCTGATGTTGCTCACAAGCTGAGTGGGGCCATTTCTGCTATGAGGGAGGTGCATCTGCACTTTGGAGAGGCCAAACAGATGGATCAACAGCAAAGAATGTGAGCAATGTCTTCCCACAGGATTTAAATTAGTTGTCTCAATATCCAGAAAATCTGTTTCTTATAAGGAATTGGAGAACTATTGAACTTCAGAATTATTTACATTTCTTTAGAAATGTGCTCATTGTCAGCGGAAGGCTGTCACGTGAAGAAGTATCTTTGGCATATGAGCCAAGCATTATACAGTGTCGGGGGAGAGAGCAAAGAGCTCTTCCCACTCGGCCATGTCTACCCAGATCACTACTTTAACAGCTTGAAATAAGTTGCTCCTATCTACTTTGTTAGATTTTTTTTCTTCACATTTTCTTTTCCTTCTAAAAACAAGCAACTGACAAAACAAAAATTAAAGACCTCTTCGATTCTTACAATTTCTTGGAAGAAAATTTTGTTTCAGATATTACATATTTCAAACAATTGTTTTTTTTTTTTTTTAGAGACAGAGTCTCCCTTTGTTACTCTCGGTAGAGTGCTATGGCTTGACAGCTCACAGCAACCTCCAGCTCTTGGGCTTAGGTGATTCTCTTGCCTTAGCCTCCTGAGTAGCTGGGACTACAGGTGCCTGCCACAACGCCCGGCTATTTTTATGTTGCTTGGTTGTGGCTGGGTTTGAACCCTCCACCTTCGGTATATGGGGCTAGTGCCCTACTCACTGAGCCACAGATTCTGCCCTTCAAACAGAGTTTGAGGTCTCTTTTATTCTATTCCCTATCATATCAATATTAAGAAAAGGATTGGGTCATCAGCAGTTTACTAAAATTTTCCCAACACATATTAAATTAGCTTGACATGTCTATACAAAAAGAACAGGTTGACTTAAACGGGGATTAGTCAGAATTGAAAGCATTGAAAAAAGAATGTTATAAAGAAAGTCCAGCGGGTGTATTTCTCACTACCATTCCTCTCTTACAGAAGAAAATCAGTGGTGCTCATTTGGTTGCCATCCAGAAGAAGAGTCTTAGTTGCCAGGCCAGAACCGCTCGGATCTTAGCAAGCATGTCTTGTATATTTTGAAATCATTGATTATATCAGGGTTGAGATCATTAGCTTGTAATCATTAAACTGGAAATTCAATTGGCCCTGGTTCTGATTCAATACTTACCAAAATAACTTCTATTAGCATTTGGATTTCCCTGAAGCTCTGGCTACAATAAGAAAATAAAGATTACCCTGGACAGACCATAAAACGCTAAATTGGAGTCATACCTAGAACCTCAGTGTAGGGAGGGGCAGCCTCCAGCTATTTATTCTTCCAGCTGTGGTTAATGCGTGGGAAACAGGTGCTGTAACTGGTGGCCCAGGCTCCCCACCTGGCCTGGGGCATGTGCAGTGTATATATCAGGGACCCAGACCTGACACTCTACCCTTCCTTCTTTCCGGGAGTGGGCTTTTGAGGTGCCCCTAGAGGGAGTGAGTCTCCAGAGTTTTTAGTGAGTTCTATAGAGGAGGAGCCAGATTCCAGCAATTCTTGAGACCAGATGTGTATCTCGGTCTTAGAAGGATTGAGTCCTCCAGTGACTGAGATTATAAAGCCAGCAGGTGGGAGATGCAAAGCTAAGGGTCCAGATGAAGTTCTGAGACCTGTTTCTGTCTGTCTGTCTGAAAGAGTCCTAGAGTCTCCACATTTTAAAAAGACTTTACACCTTTTTAAATTTTAAAATTGTAAACTAGAAACTTGTATACTTTGAAAGTGTTATTTTTAATTTTAAATCTCCCTTATTACGAGCAGGGGAGGAGAGTTTGTTGGGGGAATATTTACCATTAATAAGGGTAGGTTGGGTGGGGATTTCTGAATGGATCTGATTCAATTTCCTGACAAATAGGTGTCACTTCCCTGCTACACTTACAGCCCCCTACCAAGACGTATGCTTTCTGTTTGAACATATGGTCACACTTTGGTGATTTGTTTTGGCTTTTACTTATTTATTTTTATTTATATCCTTTCAGAGTTAACTATCTCCAAGGAATATTGGTGGTGTGTTCAATAGTGAGCTAGAGAATGGCTCTGAAGATAGGCATGTTTAATTAAATTAAAACTTCTCCAACACATACCTGAAAGTTTGGGCAGATCGCATTCTATTAACTCTGTTTCTTTTCCTTTCAGCTTGTGATGAGGAGTGTGTGGGTGTGCCGCTGAACAACTTGGATGACATTAGTGATGCCATTCTTTCTATGAACCTCACGAGCATTATCCCTCTCCCTTATGGAATTTTGTCAAAACTGGAAAATACAACTGAGTATCTTCAGGTAGGTCCTGGGAATACAGAGGTCAATAGAAATGTATACCACGTGTCTTTGTGAAAGAGTCAGTGGGATGGGAAGGGTCATTCTGTCTGTCCCAGCTATGGCAGGAGCCTCCCTTCCGTTGCTTCCCTGGACGGGGACCAGCGACAGGGACCTCCCTGTCTCACACACTAACTTATTTCTCTGCTGGGCAGCTCTGGTTGTTTTAGTTACTCCTTAGAGGTCTCCTTATTAAGTCTGCCCCTGTGGTTCTGCTTCTGCTTGTGGAATAAGACAAAGTCTGCCATTCCTCTTTAAGACAGCAGACCTTTGGGTATTTGAAAACAACTGTCCTATTTACAAAAACAGAAAAATCCAAACAACATCTTCCTTAAAGTTGGTTTATGCTGAAGATGAACTACTTTTTGTTAAATATATGATTCTTAACAGGAGTTGCAAGGCACAAAAGTCTTTCTCCTAGAAAACTATATGAAAATCTCCAGGGGTAAATCAGAGTTTTATGTTTCTTCAGTAGAGTCTGGGTCTAAAAAGCAGGGGAGCCACTTGTTTATTTTCTTTAAATTAGTTTTTGTGTATTCAGCAGAGGTTAGGAATGTGAGCTCTTAACTCTTGGCTGTCCTCATTATTTACCAACACAGAAGCCTTGAGAACATTACTTAAACCCCCAACCCCAAACAGTGATGTAACCATTTCATAGAGTTGCTTTAAGGAATAAAATCATACATGTAAAAAGAATTAGAGGAGTATTGGTATAAACTAAGTACTTATTTATTAGTAATTATAATTTTCTTTTATGAATTATTTTGTACTTTAGCCCAATAAACAGTTTAAATGTTATCAATTATATTTAAAATTTATGCCTGGGTGCAGTGACTCACACCTGTAATCCTGGCACTCTGAGAGGCTGAAACAGGTGAATTGCTTCAGCTCGGGAGTTCAAGACCAGCCTGCGCAAGAGTGAGACGAAAAAACTAGCCAAGCGTGATGGTGCATGCGTATGGTCCCAGCTACTCGGGAGGCTGGAGGCTTGAACCCAAGAGTTCGAGGTTGCTGTGAGCCATGATGACACTATGGCACTTTACCTAGGGTAGGAGAGTGAGACTCTTTCTGAAAAAAGAAAAGAAAAGAAATTCTTTGACTCTGATAGTGCAATAGAGCCCAGTTGCAGCACTATTAGATGCTGCTTAACACAGCGGATTTTAAATGTAAATCTACATAGGAAATAACAAGCAAAAGATGCCAGGATGGGCTCAGAAAGCTATCATAGAGACGTAAGTAAATCCGATTCATTTTCTTTTTTGTTGTTGTTGTTACTAGAGTGTATGGTGTCAGCCTACCTCACAGCAACCTCAAACGCCTGGGTTCCAGGGATCCTCTTGCCTCAGTCTCCCAAGTAGCTGGGACTATAGGCACCTGACACAACGCCCGGCTAGTTTTATTATTTTTTCTAGAGACAGGGTCTCTCCCTTGCTCAGGCTAGTCTTGAACTCCTGAGATCAAGGAATCCTCCCACCTCTGCAGCCCAGAGTACTGGGATTACAGGCCTGAGCCACCACACCTGGCCCTATTTCTTTTCTTTTCTTTTCTTTCTTTTTTTTTAATGACAGTTTTGAGGAAAGAAGAATTTTTTCTGTGATCCAAAAAAGAAATAACCAGTGCTTCTCACCAAAGAACCAGGGCATTTTACTTGGGGGCACTGTAAATTTTTTTTCCTTTCTTCTTAGGAATCATTACTGAAAGAAAATATGCAAAAGGAACTGGCAAAATTTAAACTTGAAGGTGTTGCCAAAGAGATGGACGACCTGTAGAAGAAGGTAAATTTCTTCCATAAAGAACCAGCAATTGGTTCTTTTCCAAACCTCCTGAGCAGTTGCCTTGGGCCATCTGGAAGGCTCTGCTTAGCTGATGCAGCCTCTCCTTCCCAGGAGCTTTGCTTCAGGTATTTTATCATCAAACTGGTTTTAACCCTACTGGTCATTGTGCTTTCCTGAGAAAAGGCTTCTGCCTTAATTTCTATTGTCACCTCTGCTAAGGAAAGAGTTGGACAGTTACTCTGCTCGTGGACTTCTGATTTCCCCTCTGAACCACAGCATAGAGTGGGACATGATTAGAAAATCACTGGGATTTCTTCTCCTAAATTCAGTCTGTAACTGAGCACATGGTGAGCACGAGGTACACCACCACACACCTGTCAGGCACTCTGGAAACTTCTGGGCTGAGCCAGCAGGGCACGGTCCTTAGGACTTGGTGTCTGTGCAACATTCAGGCTTCAGTGCGGTTCGGAGTTTAGGACTTTGAAAGTCAAGTGAGCTCATTTTTATTTCATTGGGGGAATTACTTATTCTGTTCAGCCTATGGCACATGAATGGCTTTTAGTGACCTAAAAACAAATCTCTTTTGCGGATGAGGAGGCAAGGACAATTTTTCACTTATGAATTATGTGTGTACACATGCATACGCATGCTTTTGTGTATAAAATGCGATAGTGTATCTGTGTAAACGGATACACATGGGTGTCTCTGGTCCGTCTCTCAGCGCACGCGCACACACACACACACACACACACACACACACTACCACATGCCCTAAAAAAGTACTAGCTTGCCTCCTGTTAATTCAGAATTACTGATGCTTTGGAAAATGGCTGAGGGTTTAAGTGTGGACTTTAAGCAGCTTATCAAGTAAACATTTGGTAGGAGTGATAAGCTGATTAAAACATATTCTGTTTATTAAAGGAGGTTCTCTTTGGTCTTAAACTAGAAAACCAGGAGTGAGCTACCACACCTGGCCCTGTTTTCCTTTTTTTTAATGACAGTTTCAAGGAAAGAAAAATGTTTTCTGTGATGCAAAAAGAAAACAATTTTAGACCCTGTATCAGTTACTTTACATTCTTGGAAATTACAAACAATCTTTGTTTCAACCAATTATAAAATTCCTAATAAAAGTAACAGCTGAGGGCAGCTAAGCCCCAGCTTCTACACATCATCTCACTGAGTTCTCATGATGGCCCCAGGAGGCAAGTGTTACTGTCACCCCAGTGTTACACATAGACCTTGGTTGTACCCAGGTCCTCGGCCTGGCAGAATCAGGTCTAACTTCTCCTTGCCTGACTCCATGTTCTTAATCCCTTAGAGACTATAGTCTCATAGGCCATACAAATTAGTAAAATTTGCTTTCTGTATTCTGCATAGTTGGGTCCTAAAGTGAATAGAGGGTCTTCTCAGTACAGACTCTGGAAAAATCTGTGGTTTGACAGCCAATTCCACTGCTTTTAAAAATACAGCATCAGGCCTGGCGTGGTGGCTCATGCCTGTAATCCTATCACTCTGGGAGGCCAAGGCAGGTCGTTCACTTGAGCTCAAGCAACTTGAAACTCTTGGGCTCAAGCGGTCTCCTGGCCTCAGCCTCCCCAGTAGCTGGGACTACAAGTGCCCACTTCAATGTCCAGCTATTTTTAGAGATGAGGCCTCACTCTTACTCAGGCAACTGTGAGCTACGATACCACAGCACTCTACCAAGAGAGACAAAGTGAGACTCTGTCTCAAGAAAAATAAGTAAAATGAAATAAAAGTATACCATCTTCTCTCATGCTGGGTGGGTTGTAAATTATGTATTTCATTAACCACTTAGTCAATCATTTGTAATCCCAGATATTAACCTTGGTTCACGTGATGGTGTACATCTCTGCTCTCTATTCTGGATTATATAATTTTGTTGCTTGGAAGAGGCAACGTCTGGAAACCAAACCTTCCATATTATTGACAATCAAACTAACGGGAGACCTTAATTTTCTGCCAGCTCACTAGAGTGGTAACAAGTAGCCAAAAGGAGAATAAGAAAACTGAGCGAATCTTCAAAGAGAGTCGGGACCTGGCCACGTTCATCGACAGGCTGCAGAGGGACATCCAAGGTAGTGTGGGCAGTGTCTGGTTTGGGGACTCTGTGCTATTCTAGAAAGAAGAGTCACATTTGCGTTCAAATGTACAGCTGTGTGTGTCTTGTGCTGGGCTTCCTGGAACCAAAAGACTGGTATATGCCACAGTTTGGGGATCTTGAAATGTCCAGGCCGTGGTGTTTGAGAATTTTAGCTTTTAAAAAATGTATGTTTCTTTTTAAATTTTCTGTATCATGGCTAATTCTCAAGCCCCATTATGGTAAAGTCAGATATCTCCCCATCCATTTGCACAAAGTAGGAGCTGGTACGATTTGGGGCTTCCATTTGGTGCCAACATTTATCCTCCACATTGGAGTAAATTTAATCACTCCTCAGTGGGATCTAATCTGGCTTTTAGCATGCTATTTTCAATTTTCTGGCTGCTAGTATCATATTTTTGCTTTTCTTTTTGGATTATGGTAGAATGGCTTAAAAGTATAGAATCCTATGCAAGTCCGACTTTGTAGGACAAAGGTAAGAAAATTATTAAAACAAATCATATTAATAATACTATGAAGTATCGGTAGTTTCTTCATGTGCTATTAAGTTAAATAATTATTTATTAAGAACTTTTATGTGTCGACGTCTGTGCCAGGTACACACAATGGACCCTGCCCTTAGGGAGATGATGAGTACTTGGCAAGACTCACATTCAATAAACCGGTTATCCCAACTCCCTGGCCAGGCCTGGAGGTCCAGCCCAGCTTAGGTGAACAGAACATCACTTATCAAAGAGGGCTCTAAGTTTTTCATTTAGTACTGTTCACTTTTGAGAGATTTATTATATAATTGATGATTTTCTCCATAGAAATGGTTGAAAAGGCAACAACTTTGAATCAGACTTTGGATGAAGATTTCCAGCTGCCCAGCTTGATGCTTGAGAATATGCAGCGGAACATTTTATCTTTGCTCAAAACCATACAGAAAAGGTTGTACCAAAATGCAGTTGTACCAAAATGTCACCCTGGAACTCAAGTAAGTTCCCAGGGACAGAAGCTTGGGTGTTATCTCCAAAGGAGAAGAAGGCATAATGGAAAGAACAGTGCGGCCTGGGGGTGGGACGTCGGAAGAGAGGAAAAGGGTCCCTGTATTCAAGTAAGTTAGATGGGGACAGACCCCTCTAACTATATGGGACACTAGTGTTGTGGCGGGACACTAGTGTTGTGGCGGAACACAGTTTCAAAAAGACTGTTGTGTTCTGTTAACTGAACACAAAAGAAAAAGCCAACAAAATGTTCCGAGGGTTTTATTAATCCTGTCCCTGCCACTGAAGGACTGTCACTTCATCTCATTATAGTTGAGAGAGTAAAGTCACGTCATACGTGAAAATTTGACCTCATCTTAAACTTGCTCAGACAGATACCTTATTTTTTTCTTTCTTTCTTATTTATTTATATATTTATTTGAGACAGAGTCTCACTCTTTTCATGTGGGTAGAGTGCTGTAGCATCATAGCTCACAGCAACTTCAAACTCTTGGCCTCAAGTGATTCTCTTGCCTCAGCCACACAAGTAGCTTGGACTACAGGTGCCCACCACAGTGTTCAGCTATGTTAGAGATGGGGGTCTCACTGTAACTCAGGCTGGTCTCAAACTCGTTCAGGCCATCTTCCCACCTCTGCCTCCCACAGTGCTAGGATTACAGACATGAGCCACCATGCCCAACCCAAGATACCTTATTTAATGATAAGGAATGACAGATTCATGATCAGACAGTAGAGAAATATATTGGTTTTATTTGTGTTTTTCATGTATCTATTTTAGATCTTATTACCTGTTTCATAGACCAACATCTTTATAATAAGTAGAAGTCATAAGTATGTGTAAATAGTCCTAATATTATTCTAATGATGTCAGAATTAAAATATATATCCTTGAAAAATACTGTCAGATATGATTTGACCCAGAGATCTGGTATCTGTGAAAGGTGAGGATGTTTTATAAGGAATTTTCCATGCAGTTTTTCCAAGTTCTCCTGACCAATTGAAGCAGAGTGTTAATGGGCTGTATTCAACCACTGCAAGAATTTGTTGTATGAAGTTTGTTCACACTGCCATGAATTCAAAGTTAATTTAAATAAACAATTTGGTAGCATACTTATAAAGAAATAGGAGAAAATCTTTCCATTTCCTAATGCTTACTTTTATCATGGTAAAAATTACATCTTTTTAGCAATTTGAATTTGAAAGTTTTTATAAAATCTGTTTCTTAAGTAGATATAGAAAACCCTTTATATCATATAAATAAACTGGTGAATTCACAGCAAATCACTGATTAGCTTCCTGTTAATCTCTGGCCGTATTCTGATGAAAGATTGCAGTTCCTATCATTAACACAGATTGTAGTCCTAATTTTCTAAATCCAGATTCACCGAGACTATGTATTTCGATTCCATTACTGAAATGTGGTAGGAATTTTGTGAATAAAAGTAATTTGTTAAGGGTAAAGTGTAAATGTTCCATATCTGTAGCTATCTTGGAAAAATAGTTTCCATGCTTAAACAGTTATGCTGTGTCACGATTTCAGGGAGAAACATGGTATGAATATGTAAAAATTCTTTTTGCTGTCATGTGAAAGAACAAGTTTTGCTGTTCATTTGCTTACTGTGGGGACTATTCACATTTATCATGGCTGCTGAAGACTTACTGTCATAAAATCAGAAAACATGCCAGAAGCCACAGGAAGAGTTGGAATTGTTGAAAGAAATAGCAAGCTGGCTCCTGGCTGAGCACAGTGGACAGCTGCAGGCGGCCAGGACACTGGTGAAGGACGCAGAAGGAAAGAGCCAGGAAAGCGACCGTCTGCTGCTCGTGGCCAGCGCCAACCTGAGAGAGTTTGAGGTGAGTCTGACATGCTCCGTCCTGCATAGTTAGAACTGGCAATCAGATTCTCCTGTGTCAACATCATTTTTAGCTTCTTAAAACTTTGAACCCCAACACTAACTTACCTTGTTTATTTTTCTTTCTTTCTGTTTTTATTTCTTTCTAAACAGAGTCTCACTTTGTCACCCTCAGTAGAGTACTGTGACATCACAGCTCATGGCAACCTCAAACTCCTGGGCTCAAGTGATCCTCTTGCCTCAGTCTCCAAAATAGCTGGGACTATAGGTGCCTGGCACAATGCCCAGCTGTTTTTAGAAACGGGGTCTTTTTTTTTTTTTTTTTTTGAGACAGAGTCCCACTTTGTCACCCTCAGTAGAGTGTCATGGGGTCACAGCTCACAGCAGCCTCCAACCTCCAACTTTTGGGCTTAAGCGATTCTCTTGCCTCAGCCTCCCAAGTAGTTGGGACTACAGGAGCCCGCCACAATGTCCTGCTTTTTTTTTTTTTTTTCATTGTAGTTGTCATTGCTGTTTTTTTTAGCTGACCAGGGCTGGGCTTGAACCTACCACCCTTGGTATTTGGGGCCAGCGCCCTACCCGCTGAGCCACAGGCACTAGAAATGGGGTCTTGCTCTAGCTCAGGCTAGTCTCAAACTCCTGAGCTCAGGCAATGGACCTGATTTGGCCTTCCAGAGTGCTAGGATTACTAGCACAGTGAGCCACTGTGCCCTGTACCATTATATATTTATTTTTTTGAGACAGTCTTAACTCTGTTGACCTGGGTAGAGTGACATGACAACTGGCTCAAAAAATAGCTGGGCATTGTGGCAGGCACCTGTAGTCCCAGCTACCTGGGAAGCAAGAGAATCACTAAGCCCGAGAGTTTGAGTTTGCTGTGAGCTGTGACGCTGTAACACTCTACTGAGGGCAACATAGTGAGACTCTGTTTCAAAAAAAAAAAAAAAAGAAAGAAAGAAAGTACATTAACCTTGTGTTCAAAATGTAAATGTGATTGTATATTATGAACAGAAATTTTAAAAGTAAAATCTTCTACCAAACTTGAGAAGGATGTTGAGTTGAGTCCTAGTTGGGTGTCCGGAAGGGACAGCGGGATGGCCAGGGAAGCAGAGGGAGGACAAGGAGCTCCCGATAGAATCCCATGTTTGGGGTTCATAGCCCAGAGGAGAAAGGTGACCATGATAAAGTGTGAACAGGGAGCTGGTGAGTCTGGTTAACACTGCGTGATTTAAACACAGTTCTTCATTTTATTAGCTCAAAACTGGGGATGAAATTTAAGAAGAAATATCAGTGAGAAAGTACAATAAGCAAAGTGGAAAAAAAGACCAAGCTGGCTAAAAACACACTCTTACTCTCCATCATGGATGGTGCTAAGTCTTGCTGGAAAACTTTCCATATTGCGATTCTCCATATTAAGCTATTGATTGAGTAGATGGGTCAGAAGTGATAAAGAAAGCTGTTTCCTAGGCAACTTTTTAGTAGGCTAACCTAAAAGAGAACATTTCCACTCCCTTCTCTTTAAATAGGTATTGCATTGGAACTGAGTAAATTGAGAAATACAGCAAACATTTCAGAAGAACGCTGATAAAATTACCAGGCAGACCAGTGAATCACTCTCGATACATAGAGCAATTCCTGAAGGTAAGTAGAAAGGAGTTTATGGATCTAACTGTGTTCTCCTTGTAAGAGCACCACACAGGAGCACAGGCAGGCCTGCCTCAGGCCTTTTCCTGCCTCCTCCCCACTGGAAAATCAGACCAAGACTGATAAAGGTTTTATCTGTAAAGGAATATGATTGAGAAGTGAAGATCACCAGGTCTTTCTTTTTAAATAACTTCAGAACATTTACACTGACATAGTAGAATATTAGAACAGAGACTTTATAGAGCCATCTTAATTGATTATTTTTGAAATGAGCTTGACACAGCACTTCGATAAAAGAAGAGGCATCCAAAAAGATGAGTAAGGAAGGAAGCCAGATTGCCCTTTACCTGCCTGAAGAGAAAATGCCAGGTTTATTATAAATGTAGTAAGTGGAAGAATTCTGACTTGGTCATCTTCCTTCTTGAGGCAATCAAACATTCTGAAATAGGCCCACCCATCACCTTCATATTGATGGTTTGGTAATGCAGTATTCATGAGCATTTTAAGTAGAATAGTTTTTTAAGTGTAATATGAATTATTTGTCCTGCAGTTCATTATTTATACCACCTCAAACTTCTCCTTGGTTCTTCCTGCACATTTTTTGAAAGTCTTAACAAGGTGCAGAAGCTCTGCTCCTAGGTGTGCCTGCTAAGTTTCTGACATAGTCTGAGCGTGTCCAGCAGAGATGTGCTGGGAGCCCCGGAATTATCTCTTACTTTGAATCAATAGAGGATTTTCTGATCTGGAAGTGTATTTTTCCTTTCCTGTTTTTTTAAAGTATAATATGGTGTAGATCTATATATATTTTTGAGACAGAGTCTCACTCTGTTGCCTCAGGCTAGAGTGCTGTTGTATCGTAGCTCACAGCAACCTCAAACTCTTGGGCTCAAGCAGTCGTCTTACCTCAGCCTCCCAAATAGCTGCATCTACAGAATCCTGCCATGATACTCAGCTAAGTTTTCTACTTTTAGTAGAGATGGGGTCTTTCTCTTGGTCTGGCTTGTCTTGAACTCCTGAGTTCAAGCAATCCACCTGCCTCAGCCTCCCAGAATGCTAGGATTACAGGTGTGAGCCAGTGTGCCTGACCTAATATTTTAATTAAACAATTTAATTACTTTTCATTTGGAGATAATTTCACACTTAAAGAAAAATTGCAAGGAGGATAAAAAGGCCATTTTGTATACCCTTTATCTGGCTTCTTCTATTGTTAATGTTTCACCTTATTTGTGATAAAACACTTTAAAAATTAATAGTGCTTTAAAAAAAATCCTTACCCAGATTTTTTAGTACAGCTGATTCCAGTTTACCTTGAATGGGTATTTAGTCTTTGTTCTCCTATTATTTCTGCATCCAGTTGATGCTGTGGGCAAAGGCCAGTCCTCTATCCTAAGTCCTTCTTGACTGCAGACTTTCTTTACAAAGCTTTCTTAACCAGATATGAATTGAGGTGGAGAACATGTTTAATTGTGGCGACAAGGGGTGATAAAAGAACCCAAGTAAAGAAATTTAGCTTATTAATATATAAGACACCAAGCGTGGGGTTATTAGCCCATACTTTTCATGATCTCATTGTATATTGAAATCATATTCCAAAGAATTGGGATCAAAAATTATTTAATTTAGGCCAAGTGTGGTGGCTCACTCCTGTAATTCCAACACTCTGGGAGGCTGAGGTGGGTGTATGGCCTGAGCTCACAAGTTCAAGACCAGCCTGAGCCAGAGCAAGACCCCATCTCTAAAAATAGCCGGGCATCACCAACCCAGGAATGGATTAACAAGCTGTGGTATATGTATACCATGGAATACTATTCAGCTATTAAAAAAAATGGAGACTTTACATCCTTCGTATTAACCTGGATGGAAGTGGAAGACATTATTCTTAGTAAAGCATCACAAAAATGGAGAAGCATGAATCCTATGTACTCAATCTTGATATGAGGACAATTAATGACAATTAAGTTTATGGGGGGGGAAACGAAAGAGGGATGGAGGGAGGAGGGTGGGGCCTTAGTGTGTGTCACACTTTATGGGGGCAAAACATGATTGCAAGAGGGACTTTACCTAACAATTGCAATCAGTGTAACTGGCTTATTGTACCCTCAATGAATCCCCAACAATAAAAAAAAAAACTTCCTATCTTTAAAAAAAAAAAAAAATAGCCGGGCATTGTGGTGGGCACCTCCCAGCTACTTGGGAGGCTGAGGCAAGAGAATCACTTGAGCCCAGGAATCTGAGGTTACTGTGAGCTAAGATGCCCCAGCACTCTACCAAGGATGACAAAGTATATATATAATTTGTCCCTGAAAGAGTATTGAATACAAATAAGTGACTGAAGCACAAATCCCAATCAATGGAGGCTTTTCAAGCCCAAGTTGAAGACATGCCTGGGACAAACACAGACTACCTCTAGACTTGTGGCTATTTTTCCAAAGTGGAATTTGGAGTTTTCAGGATTTAAAGGGGAGTAGGGCATTAAAAAAAAGTGGGGAGGGGGCAGCTGTAGTGAGACAAAGTAGTCACATTCTTGTGACACCCAGGAATATGTACCTTTTATGCAGGACAAGGGAGCTATGAGAAGAGGGAGGGAGTGAAGGAAGCATTGGTTCCACACATGTCCTTGCTCTAGTGCAGGCCGGTTGGAGAACGATTTCTCCAGACAAAGATCAGGATAGAAAGAAGAAAAAGTTTATTTTACTTTACGTAGACGGGAAAAATAGCCAACACAGTGAAAGACAGAGAGATACTGTTGGCTGAGAGAACCAGGAATTCTGGCTTTTTCTTCAGTTGTTGTAAAGGGGGTGAAGAAGATTTATGGCTGTAGCTGAATCCGCAGGCTGCTGTGGACCCAGCATCAGCTCCGTCCCTCTTCCTAGCGGCAGGCCCCCAGCAGAGGGAAGGACAGGTTTGTCAGTGGTGGTTGTGATCTTAGTAGTTCTGCCCCAGAGGTAGGGGTAGGGGTTTTTTGGTGTTTTTTGTTTGTTTGTTTTTTTGAGTAGGAGCTCACACCTAAGCTGTCTTTCCAGGAGCTGTTTGAGGCTGTAAAACAGAATTTCAAAAGTAGTTTCAAGTCAACAGGTCTAAAAATGTACATTTCTTTTCTTTCTGTTTAGCTTTTTCCAGATGTTGTGAAAACAGAGACACCCCCTACCCCGTGCCTGTCAGCAAGGGAGAGCGGGAGGGGCATGGGTAATATGATTGATCCCTTACTGAGAAACTATGAGTTAGATAATTTTCTGTTATTGATATTTTTCTGTTAATTTTAGTAAGAATGTTAATTTCAGGAAGCAAGTCTGATCTTTCTTGTCTCTGGTCTTCTCCCTGTGCAGATAAACCTGTAATTCATTTTTAGCACAGAATCAAACAGACTTTAGTTGTAGGGGCTGGTGGGGAGGTGACATTGAGGTTTTTATTTTCTTTTACAAAGAAGTTAGTAGAGCGTGTTATATGCAGCTGTATTTCCATGGAAAACAAGAAGCTCTGTAGACCATTGACCACTGCCCAAAAGAAAAAAAAGCAAAGAAAGCTCAGTTTGTATTCAACAATCAGTAAACTACCATAACATATTTTTCTGTAAAGTTGTATTTGTCACAATTTTATTCTTTTCCCTGTGTGTAATCAGCAGAGTGCTCACTTACGTATATATTTATTTTAGATGTGGGACACAAAGGAGCCAGAACTAAAGAGCTGGCCACATCTGTAAACCGGAGCGCTGTGAGCACGCTGGCAGATGTGGCAGGGGGTTGAGCTGGAAGCTGCTCAACACGTCGACTGGCCTGTCCAGGGTCAACGCCACATTGTGAGAGACAAACAAGCTCCTACATGACTCGAACCTGACCAGTACGTCAGTGTCCTTCCTTGGAGGGTCTTTTGGGGGTTTTATTGAGACAGAGTCTCGCTCTGTCACCATGGGTGTTAGAATGCTGTGGGGTCATAGTTCATGACAACCTCAAACTCCTGGGCTTAAGCGATCCTCTAACCTCAGATTCTTGAGTAGTTGAACTACAGGTGCCCACCATATCTCCTGTCTAATTTTTCTGGTTTTGGTAGCTAGGTCTCAACTCTTGCTCAGGCTGGTCTTGAACTCCTGAGCTCTAGCCATCCACCTGCCTCTGCAGTGCTGGGATTACAGGCATGAGCCACCACGGCACCTGGCCCTTCCTTGCAGTTTTTAAATCTGCATCGTGCTCACTCAACATGCAACGGGGCCTTGCTCATAACCGTCCTTAAAAGGAGAAATGTGCTAACATAGGATTAGCATTTATAAAGAAGAGCCTTGGGTAAATGCACGCTACTGGTGCATTTTTCAAATATTTACCAATAATTCACAGAATGATTATTAGGATATTCTGTTTTCCTGGTGCATTAGTGATGAACAGTTCACTATCTTGTTTCTCCCCCTCTCCTCCTTCCTTTTCACCAACTTGCCCTGTTGCATTCGCCAGCTGTGTTAGTGGAAAGAAAAGTTAAAGATGTGGAAACACAAGCCAACCTTCTATTTGATCGGTTGAAACCTTTGAAGATTTTAGAAGAGAATCTGAACAGAAACCTTTCCGAAATTAAACTGCTGATCAGCCAGGCCCGGAAACAAGCAGCTTCTGTGAGTCGGGGCCCGGGGCTCTCTGTATCCCTGGCTCTTGGCAGCCTGGCTGGGTCATGCCCCATCCCCAGAATTCCTGCACACCAGGTCCTAGTAACCCCAGGTCCTCACAGCCTCATCTTGGTGTATTTAAACCAGTGACCCAACTCATTTTCTTTGAGATTTGCTTTTTATTAGCATGTTTCCAAACATCATCAGCCAAGAAACCTCCATGTCTTTATGGAGAGCTATTGGTAGGCCTAGATTTACGGCTACATCAGCCTGGAGGGAACAGGACGCGGTCATACAAGTGTTACCGACCCTCTGAGTTTCATTGGTTTTATATGGTGCTGCTGCTTCATTCTACCAACTTAGTTTTAATAATCACAATACTCTTCAGAACGTCTGTGCGGCTTTGGCCTCGTCCTCTGAAGGAGTCTGAGGAGACAGTTTGTAGACCCACAAATGTCGTACAAATCCAGGTCACTAAATTCGTAAGCCGCTGGGCATCTGGAGAAGTTCAAAGCTGAGGAGAGTTTTTACAGCCACCCTTGGGACATGTGCTGGCTGTGTTCTGGGGGAGGGGATTTTCTGGGTGTTCTGTGACCCCTCCTCACTGCCCTCACTATCAGAAAAGAAATGTGGGTTTCCATGACCTCTGGCTTCCATTTGCTTCAGTTACAGTGGCAAAAACAAACAAATGTCAGTCCAAAGGATGGCTCTGAATGCAAAAGTTAATGCCAACTTAGAATCTTTAAGGTTAATGTAAGATACATATGCAAATCATTACTAATCCAAGAAATAATGTGGCAAGTGCAGTAATTGCTCTATAAATATTTGTCGAATGAGCCTCTCAATTTACCAAATGATCATCAAATATCCTCTTTGTTCAGGTGGAAAGATTTCAAGGTGATAAGGTCCTTGTCCTTAAAGAATTAAATCTCATGTGAGTGAGACAGTTTCCTATGATACCCTATTAAAAGAGGATTTTCCCATATGTAAACATGTTACCAAACAAAATCATTCTTACCATCATCTGATTGCTCACTTTTTGAAACACAAAGTAGTGTGCATTATCAAGAGAAGCAGCCTGCCCCACATGGAAAATTCATTATAGGATAGCACTTTGGACCTGCTGCTTGCTGTGTGTGTCACTGAATAATCCTGACGCAGTCTCTGTCCGCAGACACGGCGACTTTAATCTGTAGAAGGAAAAGGGAAGTGTCAGATTATTCAGTGACAAATGCATCATTCTTACCATTGAAAGTTCCTTTTACGATTCTTTGTGACCCTTACATTTGTAAACATTGTCTCACTGAGTGTAAAGGAAATGAGCTCAAATCAAAAGCCACCATCAAAAACAAGTAAATCCCCTGGAACAGCCAAGGTTCTGGATATAAACAATTTAACACTCATGTTGGAGGACTAGGAGGGCAAATCAAGGTAACGTTCTGAAAGTTGATCTGAACAGGACCGATTGGCTGACTTTACCCATCTACAAAATTAATATTTTAAATTGTTGAGTAGGTCTCAGGCAGATGAAGAGTTTTCTACTTCTATTGTTTTGCTTTGTAACAACTCACCTGCAGAGCTAGGCTGGTGATCAATGATGTAATCAATGACAGGAAGCCAATGGCTCATTTTGTTGTTTTGGGTTTCTTTTCTAATGGCAAAGCAGGAAATTCAATGTTCCGTGTTAATTTCTATAAAGTTTCAAAGGTTGCAGGTTTCCCACCCCTGCTGAAACCTCACGGTTAGAAAGGGAAATTGTTAACAGCAGTTTCCTAATTAGAACATTTTAATGTTTTTAATCTGGAAAATGTCCCCCTACTTTAGCTGTTACAATGTCCCCTATTTTCATTGTCATCTTCAGGGTTATTTTGAATCCCCTGACCTCCAGCTACAGCCCTGAGTGAAGGTGATGGTTGCTGGCTCTTTTTGTCTTTTGTTGGAAGGAGGAAGTCAGTTTTCTGTGTGGTCAGTTTTGTTCTCACTGAGACACCTGCCCCACAGATTCCCACCCACCCAGGACCTTTGACTGATGATGATGAGGAGGAGGGAGCCTGACATGCTGTGTCCTCCTGGTAACACACGGCCTGGCTTGTGGATAGAGGGCAGCTGCCACACTCAGCTGGTGGACCACAGAGACTCATCAGCTCAAGAAAACTAGGGCTTGGTGAATTGCGCTTTTCTGCAGACTGAACAAGTCAGCAGGCTATTCTTGTGTTTATTGGCCAACATTTCCAGTAATTGGTGTTTGTAAAGAATACCAGTTTGGTAGGACATGAATAGATAGCCTATAATAGATATCCTGATCACGAATGTTTTAGAAGCACTAAATTAGAAAATTAAACTTTTTTTTGCTGCAAGGCTATCTGAGCCTGTATTTATCATTGGTGTGTTAATATGCATGGTAACCCAGTCCTGAGGAGAAGGTGGAGTTGCAGAATTTTCCAAATGAATCGACCCTGAACCCTTTTTTAAAAGGAGCATGCAGAAAATACTTTAGCAGGTACTGATATAGACACAGATGGGGGGCTTTGAGTCTGTTTGTGAATGGATTGAGCTGTCTTCATTATAAACCCCACCCCCTTCCCCTGACCTTAGGCAAAAACTTTAGAAGGAATAACAACCTAATTTTAATAGTAATTCACTTTGGCTGACTGTGATTAGAATTCATTTTGCATTTTTCCTCTTTGTGTAATTTACCATTATGAAATCATGAGGGTGCTCCATTGATATCCTTTAGATTTTTTAAAAAATTTATGAGTGGGGCAGCGCCTGTGGCTCAATGGGCAAGGCGCTGGCCCCATATAAGGAGGGTGGCCGGTTCAAAACCAGCCCGGTCAAACCGCAACAAAAAAATAGCTGGGCGTTGTGGTGGGAACCTGTAGTTCCAGCTACTCGGGAGGCTGAGGCAAGAGAATCACCTAAGCACAGGAGTTGGAGGTTGCTGTGAGCTGAGATTCCACAGCACTCAACTGAGGGTGACAAAGTGAGACTCTGTCTCTAACAAAAAAAAAAAAAGTTTATGAGTGTTAACCCATAAGTGTAACTCATATAGCAACTCAACATGCTGATTTCTTTTTTATTCCTCCTTGACTACATTTTTACACTTCTTTATGTGGTATCACTGTTTATAATTATGAACAATCCCTTAAATTCTCAAAGGATATTACAAAATTAATCACTAATTCTAACAGTTCTCATTAAAATGAATATAGAAAAACTCTTTTAT